>NC_047133.1:8587388-8887388 GCF_009829125.3 Periophthalmus magnuspinnatus
CCCAAATATCCTTCATAAAAGCATTTGTTATTAGCTGATCAGGTAACGTTGCTCTGGGACTCACTAGTAATAATAAAGTGCTGCTTTGAGATCTTGGACCTCTTTAACAAAACTAACCCCATGCACACATGAATGAGTCCAAAGAGATGAATCTACAGCGAACGGGGCCCAAACCAGGACAGAGGAGCACACCTGCCTTATGTGGGGCGCTAACTGTTGCTAATTGTTGACATTCATTAGCGGTGATAAGGCTAACGCTGGTGGAGTGCTGAGGTTAACTGAGGTTAATTTGGCAAATGGCTAATAGAGATACAGACAGACAGAGGACTAAGAGTGGGGTTAATTCAGCACGAAGAACGCATCCTTAAACGGGCCGTACCATGAGCCAGGGACATGGTTTAGTCTGAACTGTTAACCCCGCCCACTTCTGTCTTTTCTGCGATTTAGGAAAAATATCCAGTTGCGATTTTTCTGACAAGGATTGTTATTAGATTTGTAATTTATGTTTTAATAATGGAGCAACAGCGATGGTCCGCTCTAGTTCCAGAAGGAAGTTTTCCCCATGGACAAATTTAAAATATTAAGAGCTCAAATTCATCACTAAGGCTAACCAGCTACATCCTAACTAATACTCCAAAAAGCAAAATGGTGGTTTATAAAGTTTTAGAAACAGATTTTTAAATAAAATCTTATGCTCATTAGTTAACACAATACAGCTGCCCTAATCAAAATATATGGATATCAACTTTTCAGAGCTTTTAACCATGTTATAGTTGTTTCCTCTCGCCATTTACTCAGTCAAAGTTGTATTTGGAGTGATTCGTGCATGTTTGAGCAATCTTTAATCGCTTTGAGACTCCATTTTGTTCATCAGCTCCTGTTTTCACCGCCACCGGTACACGCCCACTGTGACGTAACAATTCAATTTTCTTAAAACTCATAGGATTCGACAGCGTTACTTAGTCATTTTGGTACAAATGAAAACAAATCTGGTACTCGCTAGCATGATCTGCAGCTCCCCATTGTCTACCGCAGTTTTCCAACACAGAAAGTGAGCGGGCTTGTTTTGTTTAAGTCGTTTTAGATCAATATTGCGATTTAAAATGTCTCAGTTTTCACATAATGATCCAAGGGTGTCATAGATTATAACCATATAGCAGACACAAGCACAATATGTCGGCTTTAAATCTTATTAGAAACATATCAAAAAAGTAGTACTAGTACAAAAAGCCCTCAAAAATGATTGTTCCATCTATCTGATAGTTAAGTCAATATAGTAATTATCGTGACAAGCCTGGGTATACAACTATAAAACTGCCTTATAACAAAAAACCATGTTACAGATTCAAAACCTTTCAAAAATGCAACAAAACTGACCCATTAGATGCTGTTCTTCTTATTTACTCATGTTCGTTTCAAGAGGCCATGTTTCTCCTCTCTAAGCTGGTCATCACTCCTCTGTTTACACATTTGGCTCAGTCTCGGACCCTGTTGTTTCTCGATGTTGTTGAACACGACAGCTAGGTCCCGTCTGAGTCAGCCTCCTGGTGGTCAATCCCTGTTTTACATCAACGAGGACCCTGAATATTCATCAGCGATGCTAATGACACGCTAATGACATGCTAATGCTATGCTAATACCGCCGCCTGCCTGTGTTAGCATCTAGCGTCAACACTTGGCTCTGTTTGGTGTTGTCTGCCTCCGTTGGGCCAAGCTGGGGGTGTCTTCTGTATGTTTACCCTTGTTTATGCTGCGCTGACGTCTTTTTATAGCCTATGCACATTTAGCCTCGTTTCACGAAAAGGTGTGGGGCAGTTCAGTGGGACACGGCTGGGAAAAAATAACCAACCTAGATCCAGATTTTGTAGTTGGACTCCTGATCTCTCTGAGTGGACTGCTTGTCTCCACGGTCGTCTCCGTGGAGATGTTAGAATCTTCCACAGCGTAGCATTAAACCTATTTGCATCTTATCTTGCATTATTCTGTAAGTTTAATGCCATACTGTGGAGCATTTTAGGCCAAACAATAGCATTTCCATAGCCACAAGCAGGTGAAGAACGCTCCACCACCATACTGAACTATTGATACTTTACAGTGACATCACGCTGGGGAGTGCTACATGTATCTTTATGGCAGAATGTTCAGCAGTTAACACAGTGACACAATTCCCACATTAGCAAACATAGACAAAAGTTTGAAAATAGTCTGAAAACTGGATTCAAACAGCACATTTTCAAAAGCCTGTGATCAATACGAGCGTTCACGGTCTTGTTTAGGACTTTGATTTTCAACAAAAAGGTTAGAGTGACTAACTGTTGGCTAACACTAGCTAGCTTGGGGCTGTACTTTGATGTGCGAGAGTCTTTTAACTGTACAAATCAGCTCACCCGTTGTAGTTCCAACTAAACCAGCACTTTCCGGTCAGATTGTGTTAAAATAAAGCTCAGAATAAATCTAACGTGAGTAACACAACTTCAGACAGAGCAGTGCTTCTAGTTAGCTTCACCCCCCAGTCCTCCAGGAAACGTTGATGACGTCATTTGCAAAGTATCAGTTGTGCTTTTAGCCATGTTGTAATGTCTGCGGCTGAAAAACAGAGTAGTATTTTGTTTCATTAGTTTTTTGTTTAGCAGTAAAATGTACCTTCAGTTGACGACAGGTCCAACTACGCATAAATGAAAACCAACCAAGCAACTAATCCAGTCTTAGCCGAGCCAACAATAAAACTTAATCATGCAGAACTCGAAATCCAGGACTCCAAATCCAACTACCTCCATAAGAACCCTGTGCATCCACCATTTTACTGTTTCTCCGATGGTCTTGACTAACGACTCACTCCATTGTCCTCTGTGCGTTTGTCTCCTGCAGCATCGGACACAATGAGGTCATAGGCATGTGTCGCGTGGGCTCGGACGCAGACGGGCCGGGCCGGGAGCACTGGTCAGCCATGTTGGCCAATCCACGCAAACCCATCGAGCACTGGCATCAACTGGTAGAGGTAAGAACAGGGACCGAGTGGAGGTGTAGCCATTCATCTGTTTAAAGTCTCTAGGTCAGACGACTCATTTTACCCAAACACAGTTAAAATCAAATCAATCAAAAATACCAATTGGTAATGTTTTTAGGTGTCAAATTTTGCTACCTGTTTGGAAATCATGACAATAAAATATAACAACAATAATAACAGAAATATATTTGAAACAGAAGACCACAGATGGGTTAATTTTACAAAGTTCTGACAGCTGTACTGATAAGGCTTGAAACTTGAAAAAATTGAAATTTGATAATCAGATGTTGATGATTAACTTTATAGGGGTAGAACAACTGAAATTTGCCTAATCTGCCTATCATCATTTGAGCCAATTCAGCAGGAGACTTGAGGGCCAACAAATATTGGTCTTTGTGCCGCATTTAGCCCCTGGACCATAGTTTGGACACTCCTGCCGTAGACTGTGCGTATAAATGGAAACAAAAAACAAAAAAATCCTCAAGTAAAAGTAAAAGAATCACATGAAAAAAAATCTATTGAAGTAAAAGTACCTGTTCAAGTACCTGTAAAGTATTTTGCTCATATTTTGAGGTCTTATAAAGCTTCAAATTGAGTGATTTTGATACAAATGTGTGCTGAATTTTGTTCAACACAGACAGTGGTAACAAATACTTTTACTTTTCAGTCTAGTTAAAAAATGTAGTGGGTTAGAAAGTACAGATACTGCTCTCAAATGTAATGAAACGGAAGTAAAAAGTATCCACTATAAAATTTACTTAAAGAAAGTACAGATACCTAAAATGTGTACCAAAGAACCGCTCGCCCATTCACACACACATTCATACACCAGTGTACGCAGACTTTGGGGGCAAGGTGGGTTAAGTGATAATAAAATGAATCTGTGGGAGCTGGAATCGCACCACCAATCTTCAAATTAGTGGGCAAACACTCTACCAACTGAGCCACTGTCGCTCCAAATGCAGAGTCCTATTGTAAAACAGTGAGTTCATGAGTCTAGTCACTTATAGAAATGATCAGGTTCAACATTTGTGACTTTACCTGTTGGATATTTCGCGGCAAAGTACATCGTGATATGAAAAATCTGGCTCTTTCCCCCATCTGGGTCCATGACATCATCACAGTCTCGAATCTGAAAACCTCCACCGTCATATATATTGTGCTGTTGTAATGTGAGCGCTCATGTGAAAATAAGCGTGATTTGTTTGGTGTTTGCTGCATAACTCTGTAATAATAATTTGAGCTGGTGAGACGCTCGCAGCTGTACGCCCTGACGGCTCTGTAAATAACAGCTCCTCTCATTAATAATTCACTTAACACATTCACTACGCACTCAATATGTTGTAATAGTGGACTGGGAAAGGACTGCGAAACAAAACACTATTTACAGATATAGTCAATCAAACAATGAAACACAAATTCAACTAGAAAAGCCTTTTGTCACATTTCAGCCAATCACAGCCTGTTACCTTTGGCTCTCAACCAATCAGATCGCTCCTGTGTCGAACGCACCTGTGGACCTCAGAGAGAAACAGGCAGAAAGTTCAATAGGAGTCTTTCATGAAGCGTTATACCGACAAATGTGTCCTTAAGCCCTTCTTCTCAACATCTCTGGCATTTACAACATGTTTTTTTAACTGAAAATGGTCTTTCCTGGAGAACAAATCCTACAAAGCACAAAATTCCTCCACAATTGTAAGTTGTATACCTAAATTATTTTTATTATTCAATTATAAAAATGCAAAAAAGAAAAATAAATAAATAAAATAATATGACTATGTGATCCAATAACAGCCCCAGTGTACTCTGTATGGACCACTGAAACACCCCGCACACCCATGACCCCCCATGACCAGAGCGTACTCCTAAGCACCACCCTCCCACACCTCTTCCTCGTTCACTCTCTCCCTCGCATTCTATGTCCTAATGCCAAGCTCATATTGGCCATACCTGGAAGTTTAGAGGGAGTTTCTTTCTAAACACATTTACTGGATTTACCTTATTTTACTATAAGTTGCTCCAGAGTATAAGTCACACCAGCCAAAAAATGCATAATAATGAAGAAAAAAGATACTTGTGCGATTTATAATTCAGTTGTACTGGATTATAAATCACATTTTTGGGGGAAATTTAATAAACAAAATCCAAGACCAAGAACAGACATTTCATCCTTCAAGTTAACTTATAATAATAAAAATAAAATAGACAACAACAGGCTGAATATCAGTACAGCACGCTAATATAACACATTTATATTTATTCAGCTACATGAAGCATAGACTGAACTAAATAATATGTCTGGTATGACTCAGACTCAGCAGAATACGGTTTTCTTTTAGGCAGCATTTTTGTTCAATCTTTCTCCGATGTCTTTTAAATTACCATAATGCTGATATTTTTTAAATTTCAATGGTACAGGAGTAGTAGATACAATAACAAAGATTTGAAATTATATATTATAATAATTTCACATATAAGTCGCACCCCTGAAAAAACTATGAAAAAGTGCGACAAATAGTCCAGAATATACAGTACATATTTTATGTAAATGAGGTGGTGCTGTTCGTAGCTGGATGTTGGTGAATTCGGGCACATCTCATTTAAGACATTCTGCTGCTTAAGAACACGTGAAATTAATCTGGTGTGGAGTCTTTCAGCAACTTCTTAAAGTGGAAGTTACAAACATTACAAAAAAAACATTCATGAACGAGTCCCAGTGTTTTTTTCTGTTAGCCCAAATTGGTCGTTTAGTTGCGTCATAGGTAAAAGTGCGGATTTCTCAAACTGTGTTCACAACAAACGCATGGATCTGTTAGCATTCACAGAGGATAAGGACTTTGTGTTTACTTTCTAAATGTGAATTCTCGTTCTTGACAGCAGAGGGAGCATGGAGAACAAATGTAGTGACCAAAAATATGTTTAAAAGGGGATTAAAACCACAAGAATGTTTAATAAGCGTTCATTAAGATACAGTCTAAAGGTGTGTTAGATCTTGACATGGAGTTGTTTATTGCCTTGTCTGGAAAGCTCCACAGTATGGCTTTATCTACACGTATCTACTTGCTCCAACTTACCAATCTGACAATATTCCACTTTAATCAAAAAGACAATCCATGAACTTTATGTACTTTTTGGCCTGGACTTTCCAAAACCACAGACTACACTTGTGCATTTTGACCTAAATCATTTCAAATTTGTATTCTCTCTGTGTTTGTTCTGATGTGTTTACACAATATCGAAGCCATAATTCTAACTGAAGCTTTTGTTTTGTTCAAATGTGAAGTTGAATTACGGCATAAAACAGCTCGATCTCGAGACAATACGTTCACAAGTCCCCAGTCGTTTCAGTCGGCAAGTGTGCGGGATAGAGACATATGTACCACTGCAGAGCTAAGAGAAAACGTTATGAACTAAAATATACGAATAAATCCAAAGTGGCTTTTCTGGGCTCTCTTGCAGCACTCAGACACAATATGGAGTGGGAACATAAATCTTGCATAGGTCTGATCTGCATAAGTAACTGTAAAACGCACTGCTTTGACAATGTGATTAATACACGTGGTTATGAATGGGCTTATGTCACTGTTTAAGAGAGTGGAGAGGCAGGATGTAAATGATCAGCCCCGAAGTCAAATGGAAGAACATGGAGGTTTAAATCAGACCTATTCTGCAAAATCTACTTTTCAGCGCTTTTAGCCGTGTTATACTCGGTTCCCCTCAACATTTACTCACCTGAAGTTTTATCTGGAGTGATTTGTGCATGTTTGAGTTATCTTTAATCGTTTATTTTGCAGATCGAGCCCCGTTTTCACCGCGACTGGTACACGCCCCCACTTTGACATACTTACTCCGTTCTCCAATTTTTTTTCTTAATCGATGGTATTCGTAGGGTTTGACAGCAAAGCATAGTCATTTTCATACAAATGAAAGGAGCAGCTATCCGCAGGAGGGCCTGACTCGTGGTCGTGATGACGTTAACGGCGATGTCAGCTCTTATTAGGCCACGAAGTTTTGTAACGCGGAACTTAGCAGCCTTGTTTCTTTTATTTAAGTTGTTTTAGTTGAATATGAATGTGTCGTAATGTCCGGGAAATCAAAAGATACAGACCCGGAGTAAGGTTTAACAGAGTTTATCGGTGGGAGGAGCGCGTAGTAAGAAGCTGGGTCGGAGGCTGAGGTGCAAGGTGGGTCCAAGAAACGGGATCTGGTGAAAAATGAGAAACGCCAACTGAGTACTATGATCATAACCACAAAAAAAAACCAAAAACAAAAAAAAAAACAGACTGAGCCAAGCAGAAACTGTACCAAGGGGGACACACTGATGATCTGGCAGCATGTGCAGAATCCTACGTCCTTTTACACTCCAGGGGGGGAGGCTTGATTGTTGATGGGCTGCAGGTGGTGCCAGAGTCTCCACCCAGCTCCAGGCATAGAAGGGAGGGGGGAAGACAACACAGAACACACAGACAGACTGGGAACTTGACAGAATGTGATTTAAAACGTCCAAAGTGTAACATAATGATCCCTGAGTGTCACTATAGAGCAGACACAAGCACAACAGGTCTGCTTAAAAGGTACACTATGTAACATTTCTATTGAAGGGTGATAGAGATACCTAATTGTCTCTATGGCGATGGTATTGTTTCACCTAGAATTTTCCACAGTATGGCATAAAATGCAACTGCATGGAGCAAAACCTGATTTTACCGTCTTAAAAACGTGAAAAACAGAACTAGTCCATTTTAAACAGTTTGCAGTGGTCCAAAGTTATTCCTCACTTACCTTATGCATTCAGAACATCCTAATTATTCACCTTGATGAGTTTATTAGCACTTTTCACAATACGCAGAGACGAGAGCAGAGTTTTAATAATAATAATTATCATGCAAACCGTGAACTTTCTGATTCTCTGACAATAAAACACTTCATAATTATATCAGTACTGGGGCAAAACAAATGAGACAAAAACTCCAAAAATACCAAAAGCTTGTTCTTAGCCGTAGCTCCTTTTTCGGTCGTACCACAGATCTAAGTTTGATCTTTGCCCCATTATCATTTTGAGACCTACAACCCGCCGTTCATAGCTACGACTCAAGATCGAAAAAGCTTCATCGCAGACAGACAAACGCAAGCAGTGGACACACCCACTTTAGACACTTTAGACAGCAGTGGTGGAGTAGAAGATGCGATGGAGAGGCAGAGGGATCTACTGCTGCAGATCACATACTTAAAACTCGATTGTCAATTAGTTGATCCAGGATTTACATTACGCAAAGTTTACATGCATTAAAAGACAGTGGTGCTAAGAGTAAGTGTGCTGCTGTTGTGTCCAAAATGCATCCTCTATGCGCTGCTTTACACAAACCTCTGTTTTTTTCTTGTGTGCAGGAGAAATTCATCGGTACATTTGTGTCAAATAAGGAAGAAAAGTCCTCTTCTAAACCTCACATTGTAGTGGACAGCCCTCACTCTGAGTAAACCCGTGAGTATGACCGTAGGCCTGTCATGATGATCACTATATCCTCTTATTCTATTATATATATTTAGGGGCTCAATATTTATCATTTTGTACAATTTTTTTGCAAAAAGTGGGGAGATTTTGGGGTATTTTTTTTGTAATACCATAGACCAGGGGTGTCAAACTTATTTTCACAGAGGGCCACATCAAACAAAATGGTTGCTCTCAAAGGGCCAGATGTAACTGTAAGATAAATGTCAGTAAATGTAGCCAAATGTAATGCAACTACTTTTTAATCTTGTTAATTAACCATTTCTATATTTATTAATTATTCAAGTTACAAATATTGCATATAGATTTGCATAGATATGAAAAAATGGCTGTGTAACTGTGTACTGATCCTTTAAGGCAGTCATACCTTTTAATTTATTTTGTCGTGGGCCTCACAAAATGATGTGGCGGGCCATATTTTGCCCACGGGCCTTGAGTTTGACACATGTGCCATAGACTGTATGAAGAAGTGGACTAAGTGAGTGTGACGTCACCTGTAGCGTTCGGCTCCAGTCAAATGAAGCTCATCGCAGCTAGCGGTTACAGGAGCAAATTTGGAGTTAAGTCCCATTTTCCAAATAGTATCATAGCAACCAAAGAGTCAATCCAGAGCGAGGCTGATGAAGGTAACGCCCCTTGCCGTCCGCACCACTGGTTTGGCACAGAGCAGACACTTAGCAACAATGTCAATCAAACCTGTTGCTAAGGCTAGCGGGAGTGACTTCGGAGAAAGAAGGCGCCTGATTTGTCTGTTATTAATGTTCATTTCTTGATTTACGGACACAGTAGCTGTTGGAATTCCAGCTAGGTTTGATGAGCTTCATTTGACTGGAGCCGAACGCTGTGGGTGATGTCACACTCACTTAGTCCACTTCTTTATACAGTCAGTAAAACAGGGTTGTAGATGAGTTTGTACAAAATTCTAATTAGGTCTTGTGATCTAAATCTGCTGTACGTATCATTCCAAAAATATCAGCAGGAATAGTTTTTCTCTTGATTCCGTATAATCGATATGTGCATCATTTTTGTCCCTATGTAAGTCGATGTAAACAGTATCTGCCTGGTGTTGTGATATGGGCAGACTCTGTGGTAGCTGCTCTTAAACACTGATCTGAGTGTGAGCGAGGGATGAAGAGGAGAGCTAGAGGCCCTCACAGCTGTGTAATCGCTCTGTGATGGCTTATGTAACACTCCACCCCTCCTCCTCTTCCTCCTCTCCTCATCATCAAGAACCCTGCACGGCCACCAGGAACAACTCAAATACAGAAATGATAGACGAGGTTTGGGCATACATCTAGCTTTTTTTTTTTCTTATTTTAGGTTAGTGCGATACGGCCGAAGAATGAAATCTCAATTTTTGTGCACAATTTGGCGGATAATGATTTGACTGCTAGTGTTTCAAACAGAGGGAGCTCATTATTTTCATTTTTATAACATCTTACGATTGAAGCCATTGTAAACTGCCTTCAATTACATGGATTAGCCCTGCTCCGCTAATAAAAATGTGAACGCGTTTCACAATAAACCTACATTTAGCACGTTTTCACATTATTAAAGATGATTAAAGCTCCTATATTACACAAAATGGACTCTTGTGAGCTTTAAGTCATGTTATAATGTTGTTTCCTCCTCAAAAACACACCTGGAGTTGTGTTTTGTTTCATTCACACATGTTTGACTAACTCTGCATTATTAGTCTGTTCCATCTCCAATGCTCAAAAAGATCTATTCCACCTTGTGATGTCATGAAGGGGTAGTTTTCAAGTGAACAGCTACTTTTTACATTTTAGTTCAGCAGAGATTGACAGAGATTGACAGTTATAGATCTGAAATGATTCTAGTAAAAGTGTGTGGAGTTTAAAAACACAGTGGAGCACTTCCTGTATCACCACATGATGACATCACAAGGTGGAACAGAGTGTTTTCTGTTTGAGAACGCAACCTAAATATGCAAGATTTGTGTGTTAAACATGTGTGAATGAATAAAAACACAACTCCAGATCTGTTTTTGAGGAGGAAATAACATTATAACTTAGATCAGAAAACTTAACCCAACCCTATTTTCTATTTTCTTTTTTGTCTCTAGAAACATTTATCTAGTGACCAAAGAATTCTCTACAAATTATAATTATAACTGTTGTCATTATTGGTACAGTGTGAAATGGGTCTGATTTCTACATCTCTCGACAGAAGGAGCAGGTTTGACAGATCAGATCAGTGATTTCCACAGAGCGCTGCTTCAGAATGTCACAATCACAGTTTTACCCTTGAATTTGGATCCCTGATGCAGTTTACACATTCCCGCTGTGTCCTTCTCCACTAATCTCCTCTCCCTTATCCTCTCTCGTATTTCTCTTTCATCCCTCCCTCTCCCCTACTCTCTCTTATCCTCTCCTCTCTCTCCCTCTCCATCTCTTCTCCCTCTCTTTTCTCTGTATTTCATCCCTCTCTATCTATCTCCCTCTTATCCTCTCCACTTTCCCTCTCTTCTCTCTCTTTCCCTCTCTTCTCTCTCTTTCCCTCTCTTCTCTCTCTTTCCCTCACTTCTATCTCTTTCCCTCTCTTCTCTCTCTGTCCCTCTCTTCTCTCTGTATTTCATTCCTCCTTCTCTATTCTGTCTGTATTTCATCCCTCTCTGTCTCTTCTCCCTCTCTTCTCTCTCTTTTCTCTGTATTTCATCCCTCCCTCTCTCTTTCCCTCTCCCTCCCCTCTGTCTCTTCTTCCTCTCTTGTCTTTTTTCCCTCTCTTCTCTCTCGATCCTCTGTTTTTCATCCCTCCCTCTCTCTCCCCTCTGTCTCTCTCCCTCTCTCGTCTCTTTGTATTTCCTCCCCCCTCCCTCTCTCTCCCTCTCTCTTCTCTGTATATCATCCCTCTCTTTCCATCTCTCTCTCCCTTTTTCTCTCTCCCTCTCTCTTCTCTCTGTATTCCTCTCTCTCGCTGTCCCCTTCCCCTCTGTCTTTTCTCTCTCTTCTCTCTGTATATCATCTCTCCCCCTCTCTCTTTCCCTCTCTTTGCCCTTTTTCTGTCTCTCCCTATATCTTCTCTCTGTATATCATCCCTCTTTCTCCTTCTCTGTCCCTCTCCCTCTCTTCGTCCCTCGCTCTCCTCTCTCTTCTCTCATCCCTCTCTGTCTCTTCTCCCTCTCTTCTCTCTGTATTTCATCTCTCCCTCTCTCTTTCTTCCCTCTCTCTCCCCTCTGTGCCTCTCTCTTTCTCTCTTCTCTGTTTTTTTCCCTCCCTCTCTCCCTCTCCCCCGTCTTCTCACTCTCTCTTCTCTCTATATAACCCCTCTTTCTCCTTCTCTCTGTCCCTCTCTCTTCTCTCATCCCTCACTCTCCCTTCCCTTCCCATCTCTCCCTCTCTCCCCCCGTCTCTTCTCTCTGTCTTTGTCATCTCTCTGTCTCACCTTTCTCTTTTTCTCTCTTTCCAGGTCACATCCATCTCCAGCTTCCTTTTGTTTTCCTTCTTCTTCCACGTGTTAATAATTCTCTCCATCTTTTGATCGAGAGTCGAAGTGTCGAGTGCGCGCTGCCGCCTGCGTGCTGCTTTGGACCTGCTAACGAAACCCCCCTCTCTCCGAAACCCGATGGAAACGACAACGAGAAACGACAACGAGAAACGACAACGTCAAAAGATACACACACACACACACACGCTACAAGCTCCCGACGAGAACGAGAACTTTAGCAGTACCAAAATGGAGGATTGTGTAAATTAGCAAGCTAGCGGCACCGTCACTATCCGTATCATTCACTTTTACATAGACGCACAGCACACTTCGTTCGACGTGTGTAGTCCATGTGTGCATTGTGTAGTTTGTCATTATAGGAGGAGTGTGATGTGGTTCACTTTTGAAAAAAATAATCGAGAAAAAAAATTTCAAAAGCCATCTCCGAATGGTCATCGAAAAACCCGAGGACCAAAGGCTCACGTTAAAGACTCGAGAAGAAGAAAACGTCACGATGTTGATACTTTTTTCTTGTGGTAGATCCGTAGACAGACTTTGCCAACTTGTGGTGGTGGAAAACTCCTGGCCATTTTTTTGTTTTTTGAAAGAATGGTCGATATTGATGTCAAGAGGACTAAGCATGTTAACGCAACCTAGAATCGTGTCCCTCTCTTACTCGTTTTTTTCTTTAAAATCCACGTTTTCCGGAAGAAGTTTGGGGAATTTGTTTGAAAGACTTTGCAACATTCCGGACTTTTGGAATATCTGAACGGGAAGAAGCGTGATTTGACTGGAGGACGTGACGTTTTTAACTCATCCGAGGACTTTGATTTCCGCATAAAGGACTCCCACGTCAGTATTGCTTTTACCTGTGTGTGATCGTTTTGTATTGTCGGGAATTGTGCATCACTTCTGTTCGTTCCACTCACCTCGTTGGCATCCACAGACTTGGGAATTCTTGGGGCCAATCGTATTCTTGTCCAGTGTCTTTAAAGGAGCCATGATGTTTGACTGTTTATGTGTGAATGGTTACGGTAACAGTCGCCGCGTTTGCATTGAGCGGTGCGGCACGGAATGGACCGGCATGACGCGATTTGGTTCGGGGTCCAATGGAAAACCGTGGAAATTTTGATAATGCCTTGAAGGATTGATAACACTTTATAATAACTAGACTAAATTCAAAGTTTACAGCCGCTTTACCTGATTTTCACTGTCTTAAAAACAAATATCAATAACAAAACAAATTCATTTTAAACAGTTTGCAGTTTTTCCTTGTTTACTTTATGCGTTCTGAACATCCTAATGACTCACCATGATGAGTTTTTAAGCACTTTTTTACCATCATGGTGATACTAGCAACATCTAGCATGCTAACAGTGCACTTCAGATTCTTAGACAAACATAAAATGCAGACAGTACTTATACAATGCACATGTAAGGGTAAATTTTGCTCAAATACAGCGCTCTGAAGGGGGAGTTGACTTAGCATGGAGAGCAACGATAGGGGAAACTCATATTATGTTTTTGCAGTTAATGCCCCATAGAAGTAAAACCCCCGCTTTTTAAGGTCTAGTTATTATAAAGTGTTATCGAAAGATTCAATTCAAACTTATACTAGGACTGAATGCTAAAGAAAAAAAGTGGGTGATGGCGTTATATAAGCACCAGTACAGTCCTGTTTCAAAAATACAAACATTTTAAAACAGTTAAAATGTCAAATATGCCGAAAAAGTTTAGTCTACACATCTGATTAGAAAAGAGGTCCTGTCATTCTCAGGCTAATGATCTTGAACTCTCTCTGGTTTGGACCAATGGTGACAAGAAAACATAACAGTACATATTTACAATTTAAAACACTGTAGTTCTGCAGCAAAAGGTAATAAATAACCTTAAGTATCTGGTTTTGTCAGTCGATAATCCTTATACCAGGGGTGTCCAAACTTTTCTCATTAAGGGCCACAGCTGAGGGCCGATTGAGGGCCATAGACTGGTCGCCAATACAGTGAAAATCTGTGTTATTATTATAAGTTACAGTGAATCACTAGACCTTTATTCATGCTTACACCCTCAGTGGGACATATTAAATATTTGAGATGGGCATTAAGTAGATTTTCAGAAATGTACAGTAAAAAGTACAGTTTAAGGTAATATGGGCCAATTCACCTGGAAGCTTGAGGGCCAAGAAAAATTGGTCTGCGGGCCGCATTTGGCCCCTGGACCACAGTTTGGGCATGCCCGCATTATACCAACTATGACTTTTACTTCAAATTAACACATTGTCCATCTAGAGTGGTTACGGTAATGACTTTTTTGGACACTCAGATAAGAAAACACCAATTTCATCTATATCCAATTTAACCTATTTTGTATAATCTGTATATTTATGTATTTATTTATTCATATTAACTAGTTTATTTCTCTATCACTTCCAAACCATTCCATATATTGCAATCCCAAAAGAGTTACGTAGGTGATATCTGTTTTCGAGCTCTTCGTAGCTAAAATCAAGCTAGCCCAATCTGTTCTTCAAAAAGCAGGCTGTACTGTACCTACCTGATCCGCGTCGCTCCGCTCCAATGCAAACGTGTTGTGCGTGTGCCTCATTGCACTGTATGGGGTCATAGACATTAGTTTGTATTGTCTATGCCGTCTTGAATCAGCTGCCAATCATCCTCCCTCCTCCTCTCTCTCTCTCTAACCCTTTGCCTGATGTAAGTAACTGTGTTGACTGTGTAATTCTTTCAGTAAATTTGTGTATTGTACGTCCGAGGGAAAAAAAAAAAAAAAAAAATTGTTGACACGACGATGATTGAAAAATAACTCTTGTGGGGTTTGTGCTTTGATTCAATTTATGAAGAAAATACTGATAAAAAAAAGCTCATGGGATCACTGCAAAATCACTAAATCTACACAAGCTGAAATCAGTTGAATTCAGAGCAGGAATCTTGATTTGATTTTGTCTGATTAAGATTAAAATATTTGTTTTAAATTTAAATTATCGCTTTGCTTGGCATGTTCCACCGTATGGCATTAAACCTCTCTATCTTATTCAGTTCAGATAGCAAAAAAAAAAACATGCAATCTTACTGTGAGCAGGTTCGCCTCTCCACAGATCTGGCTCGCAGCTCGGGTTGTTGGTATGAAATGCTTGTCGCTATGGAGATGGATAAGTTACATGCCGCACTGTGGAACGTTCTAGGCAAAGCGATATGATCTCCATGGCAAGCCTTTTACCAAAAATGTTACATAGTGAAGAATTCTTGCTAAACAAAGAAACGGTTGCCTTGGATACAGAATAAACACTTCTGAATGTCCTTGTTTTCAGATGGGTGTGATTGACAGGTGGATTAGCCAATCAGGGACAGGCACGGTCCAACTGTATCGGAAAAAAATAAGGAAAAATATCTCACAGGGAGCTGAAAAACATGGCGGATTTGTGTCGAATCAATGAGCAAAGCGTTAAACTGTTAATCTGAGGTGAGAGGAATTTGATTTTATTTTTAAATCAGAGGTGACCAATCAGCTCCTTTGTTTCACGTGCGTCACTGAAATAAACAAATCTGATTGGACGATCACGTTTGACCGGGCTTGAGACGCAACAGAAGGAGTAGGGACCAGACTGATATCAATCTGTATAAAAATCCAAAGAGATATCAGTCACATTTGCAAAAGAAACTGCATTTTTTTTTTTACTTGAAATTAGAAACATCTTGAATCACTTCCTAAAATCTCAATAAACAGTCAAAAATCCTGATTAATATTTTGAATTCACACCATTTTAACTCGTGTAGATTTGATGTTTTTGCAGTGTTCTCGTGGCAGTACAAATTCAGACTCCCCTAAAGAAAGAGTAAGACTTCTGCACTTGTACTTGGTAAGCCCTAACAGAATCCATGTGTGTCTCCTGTACTACGTCTACTACAATATCTGCTCATGTACTCTACAAAACAAGTACTACAAACCCAGCCAGGCGAAATACTTTGCTTTTCCATTGCCCTTTTCTGCCCGACAACTCCAGACCACTGAGTCCGATACGTGTTTACATGTCCTCGGTCGCAACTTATAACAACATATAGAGGTTGGTTAAACGTGTAACTTTTCTCGTCTCCGTGGAGATGTTATTGCTTTGCCTGGAATGTTACACAGTGTTGTATTAAAAGTATCTAAATTTCTTTCATTACGGGTGTTTTTATTGCTCAAAAATGCGGTGAAACAGTTCATGCATTTTTACTGCCGATCTGATCTGTAACTTGGTCACCTGGTAGCTTGTCTCCATGGATATAGTATATGTAAAGCCATACTGTGGGACATTCCAGGCAAATCACTAGAAAAGTTCTATAGTGTGGCCTTTAACGTGCCAGATTTTTCAGATTTTATAAAAATATGATGCCATATTCCCGGCCAAAATTCACAATTGTTGAACTTTGAACATCTTGCGAATAGTCATAAGTCCTCAAAATGGCATCCACTTGCAGGAAGAGGTGTCTGGGGAGGGGGAGGTACAGTATAAGCGTCCCAGCGATGACAACCTCCTCCTAAATCTGCTCTGAATAACCCTAAGAAAATGAGATAAGACGAGCATCAGTTCATGGGTTTCAGAGCAATGACAAATGTGGACTGTTGCCATAGCGATTACCAATTGAAAACAAAACATTATAGCTTAAAAATGGGGAAAAAAAGTCCTCAGAGTGTTTCGTGTTATAGCATACGAACACGAAACTGAAACCCATGAATAGCTAAAGTTAAATTAGAAGTTGTTTGACTAGCTGTACGTTGCTAACTCCGACGTGCTAACAAACATTAGCATTAGCATTTGATTAGTTACATTGACAGGTATTGGCTTTCATCTTGGTTCAGTTTTGCTGTGTCTCTCAAGGCAAGCTAGCAATCAATCAAATATATGTCCTCCCTTGACCTTTAAGCAAGCTAGTAATTTATGCTACGCTAGTTAGCCTATTAATTACCTCAAAACAGCAGTAAGTTTTGTTTTGTTTCTGGCAAAGTAAAAGACTCAGTCAAACTGTATTGATACTTTGCAGTGACGTTACGCTGGGGGTGTCCTTCCTGTATGTTTATGGTGGAATGTTGAGTGTTACTACGGCGACACAATGCACACATTAGCAAACGCTGTCAAACAAGTTTAAAGATGGTGTGAAAGTTGAAGAAAAAAATGCAAACTGGCTTTAAACAACACATTTTCAGAAACCTGTGATCAGCGACAACAGCAAGGTGAAACTGAAAAACTGTTGGCTAACGCTAGCTAGCTTGTGATTGCAATGAGAGAGACTTGTTAAAACAGTAAAAATCAATCTCACCTGTTGTAGATCCAGCTAAATCAGCTCTTTCTGGTCAGAATGTGTTAAAACAAAGCTCAAATTAAAGCCTAACAGCGCTTCAGACAGAGCAGTGCCTACAGTTAGCATCACACCCCCAAGTAATGTTGATGACATCAGCTGCAAAGTATCAGTTGATCCACAAGGGGGATTACGTGGACACAGCAGCTCATAGAATAGCCTACACTATAATAATATAAAAAAATAATTAAAATCAAATTAATTAAAGTAGAAAAGATCGCAAAATATCGACCGCTGCAATTTTCATTTAAAGTTTTACCAGATGATTTACCTGTCTTATATAGTTCTGGTCTGGCGTTATTGATCAGCTTGTACACAGTATTGATCCAGTGGTCCGGAGTTTCACATGATTCCTCGCTTCTTCCTGGTTAGCCGTAGCATTAGCGCCTGGTGATAGATTGCATTATGGAAGCTAGACATTTATTTGGCACTGCCCTGTTCTGTCTGATTAATGTTGATTAGCCATTTTGCCCTGCGGCCGCACCTGCCTCTCAGATGTTGACGCTGGATTTAAACAGCCAGGGGGCGCTCTGCTCTGATTGGTCGAAGTGCTGCTTACTGTGTCAATATCCATCCAACATTTAACACTTGTGTCCGATGGTTAATTACGTCGGCTAAAGATTTTCTACACATAGATTAGTCATGCATTTGAACGGAGACGCTACACAGAGCAACATATGAAGGCGATAGTGAACCTTATAGAGACTTTTGACCAAGTTTAACTAAATGTATAACTAAATATCAAATAGTTTAGGGTTAAATGCTGTCATATATATGTCACCCTACTTTATTTTTATATTTAAATGATGTTTTTTCTGCAGAAATAGTGATACTTATAGGCTATGTCATCCAAAAATATGCCTATATCAGTATATCTGCAAGTTTGGAGAATATTACATCAGATCAGTGGTGGAACGTAATGAAGATAAAGTACAAATGTTACCTATTTGTACTTTACTATAGTACATTTTAACCTGGGTACTTTTTACTTTTATTTCTCTAAATTTCAGAGCAGTATCTATTTTCTACACTATGTTTTTGAACTGGACTGAAAAGTAAAAGATTATTTTTTATTTTTTTTATTTTTTGAGACTTGCTGGAAAGGCTGAGGGTTTATTTTTAGGTTTGAAGTTTAAGTTGGAATAAATAATACATTTTTTGGGTTACGAAAAAAAAAGAAAACTGCTCGAAAAAAACAATCAATTCAGTTGTTTCTGCTGAACAAAATTCAACACAAATCTGTATCAAAATCAGTACATTTGAAGCTTCATAAAACCTCAAAAAAATGTGCAAAATACTTTTACTTTTTACTCTTTAAGTACTTTTTTTAATATCAAAGTCACTACATTTAAAGCTTTATAAGATCTCAAAAAAGTGCAAAGGTATATAAGTGGTTATCGTCTCATTAGCGAGCTTGATTTATTTAGTTTCCTTGTTATATCATCGACCGTTCGCTCTCCATGAACACTGAGCAGGTTTATCTCATTTAGTTAATAATAAGGTCGTCATTATTGCCTCCACTGGGAAATCTGTCCTCCGTTTTCAAATATTAAGCAGATGATAACAAAGTAAACGTTTGACCGACAGCAAATTAACCAATCAGAGCAGCCCTTTACGCCCGTCCAGCCAATCAAATCGAGCGTCCGCCGTCCTCAAATCCCCGCCTTCTTTTCCAATTTCCTGTTTTGTGTCTCTCTCGCCCGTCCGCTGTCCCGTTTCTTGTTGTGTTGTGCAGTTTTGAATGGCCTGGGGGACCCTCGTTTGCATGCTTATATTAACATGAATGATGTCAACTTGATGCAATGAAAAATTATATAAGTGATGCTCTGAGCAAAGATCTGACAATGAACTTGATACTAATACTACTAATGAAACTACGACGACTAAACAGAGACCTAAAACACAGTAACGTTGTCTATGCTGTAAAATCTTTCTGGAGAAAAAAAAAAGAAAAAAAAAAAAAAGAAATTGGTATCCTATTTTTATTTCTTTTTATATTTTATTTATTGAAGAGGTTTAATTTTTTATGGGTTGAAATGGGGCGAGGGTGCAAGCGGGTGATCGTTGTGTCACTTTGGAGAATGAAGAAGTGTGTCTGAAGCATTGAGAATGGAAATAATAAAAGGATATGTACCATCCGGAGTTTGTGAGTCCAGTTTTTTTCACAAGACGTTAAAGCTACCATCTGTAATTAGACTGGCTGACCCGCCCCCTGTTGTATTCTCGCGTGTGGCCACTAGAGGCTGTCTACGTTACTGCTGTCGGTTAGTGTGCCAGCTTTGGTCTGATAGAAGAAGAAAACGGTTTGTTCAAATCTGCCGTCTACTGGTCAAACAAACTTACACGTGGTAGCTTTAAAATGTTCCTATTTTTCCTTTTCCTTTCTAATTATAACTTGGTTTGGTGGAACGGCGGTAAAACGTTATATCAGTTAAGTGACAGCTTGTCCGCCATCTGCTTGTCGCCATGGTGATGTCTTTAATCTGGCTGGAATGTTCCACAGCATGGCGTTAAACTTATCAGTCTCCAAAGTGACAAGCAGGTGAGGAAGGCGGACCAAGTTACAAGTGCTGTCCGTGGAGAAGCGAGCCAGCTCACGTTAAGAGTGCACAATTGTTTTACAGCAATAAAAACACCAGAAAAAAAAGTTGAATGCGCTAAAATTATACATATTGAAAATAAAGAGAGAATATTCTGCAAAATCTTTTTTTTTTAGCTTTCTACCATGTTACACTGTTGTTTCCTCATCAAAAACATGTCTGAAGAGGTTTTAAATGTCATCCATGCATGTTTGAGTAATTTAGTGATCTCTTCTTATGGTTAGCTATGAGATTCTGTGCAAGGCTCCGCCCACATTAACCATAAATATACAAAAACATGATACAAAACTGTACACAGCAACTTGATAAACCTGATGTGATGTGCAGTCGTTTCATTAGCTTGACGCAGGCTGATTGTGTTTGTGCTAGTGCTCTGAAGGGGGAGTGACTTAGCACGGAGAGCAAAAACGAAAATGAAACTTAGAAAAGATGCGAATACATTGTTTTGGGTGAATATAGCATTTTCAAAACAATAAAAGGAAACATTGTGATCTAAATATGTTTTGTGTTTGCAGATAATACCCCACATAAGTGAAATACCCCCACTTTAAATCACAGAGTAGAAAAATGGTCCATGTGCATTTATTCTTGAGATGATATAAAGATTGATAGATTATATGAAAACTAACTCTATGGAAAAAGAGTGGATTTCTGCAGCAGTTGGAGACATTTCATCCGGTGATTGACAAGATAATGAACAACTGGAAGCGGCCGATTTGGATTTGAAAAGATGTTTTTGAATTATGTTTTACAAAGTTGAAAATTATACATTTGGAAATAACTGCTGAGTCATGTTCGTCTTGATTATTCCACTAAGTGTCAATCAGAGATGCCTTTTCATTCATAATTACTTCCAAAGTGCTGCAACTTTTCACTGTTTAAAGTTTTTAGTTTGTCTACATTTCAATTTCAGGCAAGACGCTGTCCCCACGTTGCCTTGTGTAAGTGTGTGTGTGTGTGTGTGTGTGTGAGTGTTTGGGGTGGAAGGGGCCGATGACACAGATCGGCAACCTTACTTCCATCAGTCTACCCCAGGGCAGCTGTGGCTACAATGCTTCATAATAATTATCTAGGTCCTCAAATTGTGTTAAAGGTCCTATGTTATACAAAACTGACTCTTGTGAGATTTAAATCATGTTATAAAGCTGTTAACTCATCAAAGACAGACCAGGAGTTGTGTTTTGTTTCATTCACATGTTTGAGTTACACTTTATTATTAGTTTGTCTTCATCTCCAAAGCTCAAAATGCTCTGTTCCACCTTGTGATGTCAAGAAGTGGTAGTTTCCAAGTTAACAGCTACATTTTACATTTTCCTCAGTAGAGTTCGGCAATTCCAAAGCTGAAATCCTCCAAATGATTCTAGTGAAGGTGTGTGGAGTTTAAAAACACACTGGAGCACTTTCTGTATTACCACATGATGACATCACAAGGTGGAACAGAGTGTTTTCTGTTTTAATGAAGAACTCAGCCTAAATATGCAGGTTTGTGTGTTAAACATGTGTGAATGAAGCAAAACACAACTCCAGGTCTGTTTGTGACGAGGAAACAACATAACAGAGATTTTTTTAAAAAAAGAATATAATATTGTACTTTTAAAAAACAAAAAAAAAAAAAGATATTACTCTTGGCATAAATTTATATTTGACCAAAATGCTGCTCCTGTGAACAACAATATGCAAAAAAGTAGGGCTGAACTACTTCAATTATTAACTAATATATATATATATATATATATATATATATATATATATTATTAGTATATTTATCTATCTAATCTAATTTATTTTTATATTATGGCTCCATTCCATTTTAAAGATGCTCTATATTTGCCTGGAATGTTCCGCAGTACGGCATTAACATTTGCATTATAGATTGTTTAAAAGACCAACGGAGGAACAGAAGAGTGGCGTACCCTCGACCAAGAAGTTACACAGTGCAACTTTAACCTGTATCTATTTGTTATTTTATATGTTTTTTATGAATACTTGTATGTGTAAAGCATCATGGGAGAGACATTCTATTAATAAATGTTACTTACTTACTTTAAAGCCACAGTTTGTCACTTTTAGACCAACAAATATTCTAAAATAAAGTTGGGTGTGTGCATTGGACTGAAAAACATAGATAAACATGCATTCTTAGTCTCAGCAGGCTTGCATCTCCACAGACCTGACTCCTTTGGCTTGTTTCCATGGAAATTTTACTATTTAATTTTCCACAGAACAGCATCAAATGTATCTAGAATGGAGAATGTCCCAAAGTGTGATTTTAACTTTTACTGTTTTCATGGATGTGACACCTCCAAGTTCCATATTGTAGCTTTAACTCACCCAGCGCTGCATTGTACAGATGAGTATTGTGGTTTGTGTGTCTCTACATATTTAACTCGGTGCATGTGTGTGATGGGGCAGTGTGGGGGTGGGGTGAGGGGTGGGGTGAGGGGTGGGGTGAGGGGTGGGGGCGGGCTGGAGGTGTGGACTTCTCTCACACACTGATGCTTCTGCTGGTGGTGCTATATTTAACCTGGGCCTGAGGCGAGTGGCGCGTTCACACAGACTCTGGATGTGCCCCGAGCCAAAGCAAAAAACCCTGTACCTGAACACAACATCCACTCTCACTTTGAAACAGTAGCTCTGTCTGCACACGGACAGAGGGGGGCGCTGTTTTGGGGTCTGTGCAAGGAATCACACTTCAATCCAGATCAAGATTCAGTAGTTTTTACTGGAAAGGCAAGGCAAAGTTTATTTCTATCGCACAATTATCATAGAGATGGAATTACCTTGTTTGGCAAAGTAATTCCATCTCTATGACAAGCAGATGGTGTTCTCTCAGTCTCTAAAAGTTACAGAGTACACCTTTAAACACCAGTATTTAAGATGTATTGTTGTGTTCATACCTGCAAATTTCCCCGGCTCACAATACAAACAAATCAGAACATAAACAGTCACAAATAACCACCATAAAATGAACATTAAAAGAGAAGAGTGCAGAATAAAAACAGAACCGGAGCCTGGATTTAAACATTGTCAAAGTAAAGGCCTGTCTCACATCTTCAGGAAGACTGTTTGAGGTTTTAGCCACATAAAACTGAAACACTGATTCTCCATGTTTAGTCCTGACTCTGGGCAGCAGCAGGAGGCCGGTCCCTGAAGTCCTCAGAGTGTGACATGGTTCATGTGGCACTAACATGTCAGAAATGTACTTTGGTGGTGGTCCATGGAGAGACTTGTACACGACCAGAGCTGCTTTAAAGTCTATTCAGTGCAGAGACCTGAGCACAGGATGCATGTGTGAAGCACCTCCTGGTTCTAATGGTCAGTGATGAGCTCGGGTCTTTGTAATGGAGAGGTCCTGAGCCCATCCTCTGTCAGGAAAAGAGGTTTGGAGCAGACAAAAGACTTTATAGAAGGACATAGGACTCCCACTACATGACAGTGATGTTATGTAGCGGTAGTTTTCAAGTTGACAGCTACCTTTTACCTTTCAGTAGAGTTTTCGGGGCTGAAAGTATCAAAATGATTCTGCATTACCATATGTGATCACAAGGTGGAACAGTGTCTTCAGTTAGAGAAAATAACTCTGCACGATTTGTGAGTTAAACATGTGTGAATGAAACAAAACACAACTCCAGGTCTGTTTGTGATGAGGAAACAACATTAGAACACAGATCAGAAAAGCGTAATATGGGCAAAGTAATTCCATCTCTACAACAAGCAGATGGTGTTCTCTCAGTCCCCAAAAGTTACAGAGTACGCCTTTAAACACCAGTATTTAAGATGTATTGTTGAGTTAATACCTGCAAACGTCCCGGCTCCAGCAGCGTTGCAAACAGCCAGCTCCGGCTCCCCCCATGAGGACGAGCGGCTCCTGGGCTCTGTGTAATTCTTCACTCACTTTGTCATGAATTCTTTATGGTGGCCGCGTTTTGCCTAAATGCAAAATGCAGCATGGGCCCAGAGCGGCTCACTGCAAACGCAACGCTCACTGTTTTTTTGTTTTTTTACGCCTCAAAGTAAACACATCAGGCATAACTCTGGCCTGTAACAGCTTGACGATAAACATTAAGATCTCATTATTTTAAGCTATTCCTGCTCTGAAATGGTGATGTTTTTGGTTTTTCTTTTTGCTTTTGTTGTATAAATGATGTTAAAGTCTACGATGAATGCGGGAAGTAGAGTACAGTGCAGTTTCACGTGGATGAACTGTAGAAGAAAGTAGAGCCATGATCATTCTATACGGAACATTCTTCATGGAAATAGATGAGTTTTATCCCATACTGTGGAATATTACAGCCAAAGGAACAATACTGACATGGAAACTGGCAGGTAGAGGCTCTCTTCCAGTTATTCGGCGCAATAAAAATGAAAAAAAAGAAATGAAAAATGTTATCACCCTCTTGCAAATGCCCATTACGCTCGTGTGATCCATAGTTTTTGAAGTGCAAAGATATAATAGGTGTAACTTCATAGCGAGGTCTGGTGTGGAGCCGCTCACGCTCAGGGGCTTGTTCAAGACTCGAGACTCGCTGTCCGGTGTGTTCAGGTGTTCTGCACATGCTCCCTGCGGACTGGCCCTCAGAACAGGGGGCTGAAGCATAGACTGTATAAAGAAGTGGGCTAAGGGAGCGCGGCGTCACCTATAGCGTTTGTCTCCAGTCAAATGAAGCTCATCGAGGCTAGCAGTTATAGCGGCGAATTTGGAGCTGCGTCTATTTTTGGAATTCCGACTACGAGTGTCATAGCAACCAAAGAGCCAATGCGGAGCCAGGCTGTTGAAGGTATAGCACTGCTGGTTTAGCAAGGAGTGGGCGCGTAGCAGCACTGTCAATCAACCCTGTTGCTAAGGCCAGCGGGAGTGACCTCGGCGAAAGAAGGTGCCTCATTTGTTTGTTGTTAATGTTCATATCTGAATTTACGGGCACAATAGCGAAATAAAAACACCATCATGTTCATGTACAGTGGGTTAATATGAACATTTTAAGACCAAAATGACAAACCTGACGGCAGTAGATACAGACAGAGGGGCCACAGTTTTTCAATGTAAAGTGAATTGGAGCCAGAAGTGCGTTCATTCTCGCTTCATTTTTGGAACACTCCGGCTAGCAGGTTAGCTATGTCTTTTTACATATACAAGCCAAAAAATAGTTGCCACCTGAATTTAACTAAGCAAATACAGGTTGTGGTTGCTGCAGTTGATCAGGTCGAGGTTCAGCAACAGTCTGTGCTCAAAGAATGAGGTCAGCTGACACCTGAATATACTGAATGACCAGGTTATTCCATCAGTGGATTGTTTCTTCCCTGATGGCACGGGCATATTCCAAAATGACAATGCCAGGATTCATCGGGCTCAAATTGTGACAGAGTGGATCAGGAGCATGAGACATCATTTTCACACATGGATTGTCCACCACAGAGTCCAGACCTTAACCCCATTGAGAATCTTTGGGATGTGCTGGAGAAGCTTTGTGCAGCGTCAGACTCGACCATCATCAATGTGAGATCTTGGTCAAGAATGACTGCAACACTGGATGAAATTAAATCTTGTGACATTGCAGAAGCGAAATCGAAACAACGCCACAGTGAATGTGTGACGTAATCAAAGCTAAAGGCGGAACAACCAAATATTAGATTGTGTGACTTTTTTTTTTGGTAGTGACTTTTTTTGGCCAGACAGTGTACATCTATGGGCTGAACATATGTGGAATCCAAACTGCTTCGACCCCACGTATCAGAAACATGCTGCTTTTCCATTGGACTAGAACAAAATCCACCGTATGAATTGTCCGAGCGTTGCACATGGAGATCCAAAACGAGTCAAAATACGAGTCATATTTTGGTCTGCTGTAGCGTAAAAGCAGCAGGTTTCTGATCCGTGAGGTCAGAGTGGTTTGGGTTCCATTTATGGTCAGCTCCATGTTTTGAGGAACACGGAGCGGCAAGTAATGAACCAACCACACAGCGCCCACAGAGCCTCGGGGTGATGGAGGAGAAAGGACCTGGCAACTCAACGATCTCTGGAGTCTGGACAAAGCTGCACGTCCTTCTTGGTGGTCTATCTGACAGAGGCTTGAGCAAACGTCTCCATCCCGGTGAAGGCACAGGAGGAAATCAGGGGCATTGTGGGACATCTTGGCGTTATCTGAGGGAGAGGAAACAGGAAATGTGGTTGGTTGCTGTACCTCTGAGCAGCAAGCTACCTCATAATACATAAACTATGGTAAATATCCTATGAAAACTGGTATCAAACTGGGACTAAACCTGGGACGAACTAATCTGTACCACACCAGGACTAAACCAGGACTAAATCAGGACTAAATCAGGACTAAACAAGGACTAAACCATGACTAAACCATGACTAAACCAGGACTAAACCAGGACTAGAACAGGACCAAACCAAAACCCTAAACTAGCTACTCAATTCGGTTTGACATGAGTATTTTCTTTGCAGTGTTAGATAACATTTCTGGAGGTTCCTGTGCTAAATCCAGAGCTGGTGACACTGTCTGTAGGTGTGGATGTGATGAGGCAGAGGAGCGCACGGATCTGAGGAGGAGGAGGAGGAGGAAGAGGAGAGGTAACCACAGCAGAGAAGGAACTGTCTGCACCAACAAGAGTGTGGGTGGACCGGGGAAACCTGCACTGGAAGTATAGTCCTGGTTTAGACCTGGTTTAGTTATGGGAAAGCCTGGTTTAGTTTTGATTTAGAGCTGATTTATCCTGGTTTAGTCCAGGATCAGACTTGTGTTAGTCCTGAGTTAGACCTGGTTAAGTGAAGGAACTTTCAAAATCCACCGGAAGAGTGTGTGCGTGGACCGGGGAAACCTGGACTTCAAATATAGTCCTGGTTTAGTCCTGATTTATTCCTGGTTTGGTCCTAGTTTAGTCTTGGTTTAGTCATAGTTTAGGTGTGGATCTGAGATAGTCCTGGTTTAGTCCTGGTTTAATCCTGGTTTAGTCCTGGTCTAGTCCTGAAGTAGTTCTGGTTTAGTCCTGAGTTAGTCCTGGTTTAGTCTTGAAGTAATTCTGGCTTATTCCTGGTTTAGTCCGGGTTTAGTCCTGGTTTAGTCCTGGTTTAGTCCGGGTTTAGTCCTGGTTTTGTCCTGGTTTCGTCCTGGTTTAGTCCTGAGGTGCTCCATATTTAACATTTGTTTTGAGCTGATTAAGGAATCCACAGGAGAAAAAGTGTGTGGGTTGGCTGGGGAAATCTGCACTTAAATATGTAGTCCTGGTTTAGTTCTGGGAAAATCCTGGTTTAGTCCTGGATCAGACTTGGTTTAGTTCTGACTTAAAGCTACGAGGGAACTGTCCAAGTCCAACGGAGGAGTGTGTGGGTGAACCGGGGGAAACCTGGTCTAAATATAGCTCCAGTTTAGTTTATTCTTGTTTTATTCATGTTTTAGTCATGGTTTACTCCTGGTTTAGTCCTGGTTTAGTCCTGGTTTACTCCTGGTTTAGTCCTGGTTTAACCCTGGTTTAGTCCTGGTTTAGTCCTTTTTTGTCTTTCGTTTTGACCTAAGGAAGGTTAAGGAACTATTAGAATGCACAGGAGTAGTGTGTGGGTGGGCTTGGGAAACCTGGATTGTAAACAAAGTCCTGGTTTAGTCCTGATTTAGTCCTGATTTAGTCCTGAGGTGGTCCTTGTGTAGACCTTGTTTAGTCCCTCTTTTAGTCTTGGATTTCACCTGAAGAAACTGCCAAAATCAACATGAGAAAGAGTGTGTGGGTGGACCAGGGAAAGCTAGAGTTAAATATTATTAGTACTATATATATATAATATATATAGTAGTATATATATATATATATATATATATATATATTACTATTTTAGTCCTGGTTTAGTTCTGGGGAAATCCTGGTTTAGTACTGATCAAACTTGGTTTAGTCCTGACTTGGACCTATGAGGGAACTGCCAAAATCAAACAGAAGAGTGTGTGGGTGGACCGGGGAAACCTGGGCTTTCAATACAGCCATTTAATGTAGTTCTGTCTTAGTCCTGGTTTAATCCTGATGTGGTCCTGGTATAAACCCGGTTTAGTCCTGCTTTAGTCTTGGCTGTGACCCGATTATTGAAGTGCCAGAATCCACAGGGAGAGCAGTGTGTGGGTGGACTGTAAACAAAGTCCTGGTTTAGTTCTAGTTAAATCCGAGTTAAATCCTGGCTTAGTCCTGGTTTAGTCCTGGTTTAGTCCTGGTTTAGTCCTGGTTTAGTCCTGGTTTAGTCCTGGTTTAGTCCTGAGGTGGTCCTTATATAAATCTTGTTTAGTCCCTCTTTTAGTCTTGATTTTGACCTGAAAAAACTACCAGAATTGACACGAGGAAGAGCGTGTGGGTGGACCGGGGAAACTTAGACTTATATATTAATATAAATATATATAATGATATAATATAATATGTATATATATATAATATATACTTAATATAGTTCTAGTTTAGTCCTGGTTTATTTCTGGGAAAATCCTGGTTTATTCCTAGATCAGACTTGGTTTAGTCCTGATTTAGGAGCATTTAGTTCCGGTTTAGTTTAATCCTGATTTCTTCCTGGTTTAATCCTGGTTTAGTCCTGGTTTAATGCTGGTTTCATCCTGGTTTAGTCCTGGTTTAGCCCTGATTTAGTCCCAGTTTAGTCCCAGTTTAGTCCTTGCCCTGGTGTAGTCCTGGTTTAGTCCTGGTTTAGTCCTGGTTTAGTCCTGGTTTAGTTCTTGGTTTAGTCCTGATTTAGTCCTTGGTTTAGTCCTGATTTAGTCCTGGTTTAGTCCTTGTTTTAGTCCTGGTTTATTCCTGGTTTAGTCCTGGTTTAGTCCTTGTTTTATTCCTGGTTTAGTTCTGATTTAGTTCTGGTTTAGTTCTGGTTTAGTCCCGGTTTAGTCCTTGCTTTACTTTTGGTTTAGTCCTGGTTTAGTCCTGGGTTTTGTCCTGGTTTATCCCTGGTTTAGCCCTGGTTTAGTCCTGGTTTAGCCCTGGTTTAGTCCTGGTTTAGTCCTGGTTTAGTCCTTGCTCACATTAGCAGGTAAAAACAGTGTAAAATCCCCATGAATTCTCCGACTTCACCTTCACCTTACAGTAGCAAAACATCAGCCTTCTGCTCAGCGCTTTAAAAATAATAGAGAGAGGGGGGACGGGGGGGCTGCGCTGTCTCCATGGCAACGTTCCCACAGTGCAAAAAAAAATAATTTAGCCGTTAAGAGCTTTGCATCAGTTCAGTGAGCAGAGGAGAGGAGGGAGGGCTGACAGCGCTGTTAGCAGGCGTAATATCTGTAGCTAATATCTGATTATTAGCACGATAATGAGAGCGAGAATGGGCTGAGTAAAAGACCAAGGAGGCTCATGGGAGGAAGGGGGTCTCACGGTGCGGGTCCAGGCCCTGTCATGGTACACAGTGTACTTGAACGGGAATGTTCCACAGTATGGCATTACACGTATCTTTCTTGCATTTGTGTTTTTTTTTTTGTTGCGTTCTTACTGTAAGCGGTGTCGCCTCTCCACAGATCTGGTGTAGGATCGTTTGAACACGTCTGGTCTGAGTTGTGATTTAAAAAGAGGAAAGGAGTCGTGGACAGGTGAGCTCCAGAGCTGTCAAGACGGGTAGAGGGAACCACTGTGGAACATTCCAGGTAAAGTTTAACATCTCCATGGAGACGAGCAGATGACCATATGAAAATTATATATGAACCTTTAATAGTTTTTAAATAGAACGTCATTTTTCTCGGTCAGACGAGGGAGGGGCCAGTGTTTCATTCATAATTTGGTGTTTTCATTGTAAATATCCAAAATATAAAAACCTCACATTTAACTCTGATCATTTGCATTGGAGACACGCAGATCTATTATTATTATTATTATTATTATTATTATTATTATTATTATTATTATTATTATTATTAACTTCACCATTTTAAATTTTCTCAATTCCACACTAGGCATGAGTTAGACCTGAGTTACACCTGGGTTAGACCTGAGTTAGACCTGAGTTAGACCTGGGTTAGACCTGGTTTAGACCTGAGTTAGACCTGAGTTAGACCTGAGTTAGACCTGGGTTAGACCTGGTTTAGACCTGAGTTAGACCTGAGTTAGACCTGAGTTAGATCTGAGTTAGACCTGATTTAGACCTGAGTTAGACCTGAGTTAGACCTGATTTAGACCTGAGTTAGTCCTCAATTAGTCCTGAGTTAGACCTGAGTTAGTCCTCAATTAGTCCTGATTTAGACCTGAGTTAGACCTGAGTTAGTCCTGAGTTAGTCCTGGGTTAGACCTGGTTTAGACCTGAGTTAGACCTGAGTTAGACCTGAGTTAGACCTTAGTTAGACCTGGGTTAGACCTGAGTTAGTCCTCAATAAGTCCTGATTTAGACCTGAGTTAGACCTGAGTCAGACCTGGGTTAGACCTGAGTTAGTCCTCAATTAGTCCTGATTTAGACCTGACTTAGACCTGAGTTAGTCCTCAATTAGACCTGATTTAGACCTGAGTTAGTCCTGAGTTAGTCCTGGGTTAGACCTGGTTTAGACCTGAGTTAGACCTTAGTTAGACCTGGGTTAGACCTGAGTTAGACCTGAGTTAGACCTGGGTTAGACCTGGGTTAGACCTGAGTTAGTCCTCAATTAGTCCTGATTTAGACCTGAGTTAGACCTGAGTTAGACCTGGGTTAGACCTGAGTTAGACCTGGCTTGGACCTGGCTTAGACCTGAGTTAGTCCTGAATTAGTCCTGAGTTAGTCCTGGGTTAGACCTGGGTTAGACCTGAGTTAGTCCTGGGTTAGACCTGGTTTAGAACTTTTTTAGACCTGAGTTAGACATGGGTTAGATCTTGGTTAGACCTGAGTTAGACATGGGTTAGACGTGGTTTAGACCTTTTTTAGACCTGGTTTAGACCAGGGTTAGACCTGAGTTAGAACCATTTTGATCCTGATTTCATAATAAAAGCCTCGTGCTGCTGTTCATTATAACAAACATATTCCAAAATAAAGAAGACGACATGTTTGAGAAAGACTCGTCCTACACAGAACAGTGAAGTCACAAAATGCACAAAATCCATGACTACAATTTGAATCTTTTCCAATTTATCCCTCTCCTCTGCATCCTCTGCTCCATCCTCTTCTCCTCGAACCCTCTCTTCTGCATCCTCTGCTCCATCCTCTTCTCCTCGAATCCTCTCCTCTGCATCCTCTGCTCCATCCTCTTCTCCTCGAACCCTCTCTTCTGCATCCTCTGCTCCATCCTCTTCTCCTCGAATCCTCTCCTCTGCATCCTCTGCTCCATCCTCTTCTCCTCGAACCCTCTCCTCTGCACCCTCTGCTCCTCTGACCCTCCCCTCTTCATCCTACTCTCCAAACTTCATCACTCATACACCTAACAGGGGCTTATCCAAATCCTATTAATATTCCCACTGTATTAAAGACATAAGTTCAAACGGTTGGAGATGCTGTGACAGTAAAGCATTAGCGCTAACTGCTAATACACGGAATTATTAAACTAATGATAATGGATCCCACGTCCTGCTCAAGATGGCCGCCGTGTCTGTGGGCGTCTGCTCTGACAGCCCCATCTGCTCCTCGCTGATGTCTATGTCACATGTCCAAATGGATTTAAACACCAAATCTCCAGCTGCGCCCAGAGCGGAATCCGACTTAACAACGACAAGAACAACCACGCAAATATTTACCACATGTGTCTTACTGCTGTGACAGTGGGATACAGCGCCAGTGGGATACAGTACGAAAACAACGAAACATCAGTCTAAGTACAGTATGTGGGCTGAAGCTGAACTTTGAAACTCTATGTGTTTTATGGATTATTACGCCAGATGCCCTACCTGTTATTCACGGTGATGAGTTTATAAGCACTTTTCACTTTACGTTTCTATTTCTGAACTAGGATGAAAAAAACAAAACAGAAAAAAAAAGATTCCTGGTTTAGTCCTAGTTTAGTCCTGGTTTAGTCCTGGTTTTGTCCTGATTTATTCCTGGTTTAGTCCTGGTTTAGTCCTAGTTTAGTCCTAGTTTAGTCCTGTTTTATTCCTGGTTTAGTCCTAGTTTAGTCCTAGTTTAATCCTGGTTTAGTCCTAGTTTAATCCTAGTTTAATCCTGGTTTAGTCCTTGTTTAGTCCTGGTTTATTCCTGGTTTAGTCCTGGTTTAGTGCTAGTTTAGTCCTGTTTTATTCCTGGTTTAGTCCTAGTTTAGTCCTGTTTTATTCCTGGTTTAGTCCTAGTTTAGTCCTAGTTTAATCCTAGTTTAGTCCTAGTTTAGTACTGGTTTAGTCCTGGTTTATTCCTGGTTTAGTCCTAGTTTAGTCCTGGTTTATTTCTGGTTTAGTCCTGATTTAGTCCTAGTTTATTTCTGGTTTAGTTCCGGTTTAGTCCTGGTTTAGTCCTAGTTTATTCCTGGTTTAGTCCTAGTTTAGTCCTGGTTTATTTCTGGTTTAGTCCTGATTTAGTCCTAGTTTAATTCTGGTTTAGTCCTGGTTTAGTCCTGGTTTAGTCCTGGTTTAGTCCTAGTTTATTCCTGGTTTAGTCCTAGTTTAGTCCTGGTTTATTTCTGGTTTAGTCCTGGTCCTGGTCACGATGAATGTCCCACCCGCTGGAGTCAGCTATTGCTGTTACAGCAGCGGGCAATGGGCAAAGAGTCTTGCCCAAGGACACAGAGACAGTATGAGCAAAGACGATTTGTCTATTATTAATGTTCATATCTTTATTTACAGACACAATAGCAAAATGTAAAAAAAAAAAAAAAAACAGGATTGGGCAGAACGGGTTAATGCAAACATTTTAAGACCAAAATGACGAGTCTGACAGCAGCAGATGCAGAGAGAGGGATGACAGTTTTTCAATAGAAAGTGAATTGGAGCCAGAGGCGATGGAGCCGGAAGCGCGTCCATGCTCACTTCCTGTTTAGAACGCGGCAGCTAGCAGGTTAGCTATGTCCGTTTATATCTACAGTCTATGGTCCCACCTCGTGATGTCATCCATGTCTCCTCTGTGTTTTTAAAAGTGTGTCCAACTTCACAAAGTTCTGACCGGTTCAGCTCTCAGATCACCTTAACTAAAAGCGGACTAAACTAATCCAAACCAGGACTAAACCAGGATTAGGAAAGAACAAAACCAGGACTAAAACAGGACTAAACAAGGACTAAATGGGTATAAACATGATGGAGCAGTAAGTCAAAAACAGGACGCTGGCTTGTGCTTTTTCCTCCTTTCCTCCTCCACAGCGTCACTCTCCAGCCCTGGTTCACCTAAAGGGAGATTGGCGTTGTCACTGCCCCAGTCCGAGCACACATTCTGGGCCATAAAGTCCAGATGGGCCCTGGTCTGAGAGAGAGACAGAACTTGTTCATTTTAAACAGTTTGCAGCAGCGATCCAAAGTTATTCCTCACTTACCTCATGCATTCAGAGCATCCTAAATATTCACCATAATGAGCTTATAAGTGCTGTTTACAACTAGCATGCTAAGGCGCACTTCCTGATCATCATACAGTAACACGCTTTACGTAGACAGTGCGCAGTGAGGACTTATTTTGACCTTTTTACATAGCGTTTTTCCACCTTTAATGCACTCAAACCGCTTTACATCAAGAAACACACACACGTATAGACACTGGGGGTGGGTTAAGTGTCTTGCTTAGGGACACAACGGCAGCATTCATTTATGGGAGCTGGAATCGCACCGACAACCTGTGTGTCAGTGGATCCGACCGTTCTCCCAAAGACAGTGCGCAGAGGACTTATTTTGACCGTTTTATACTGTGCTTTTCCACTTTTAATGCACTCACGTCGCTTTACATCAAGAAACACTGGAAACAAGGTGGGTTAAGTGTCTTGCTCAACGACACAACAACAGTATTCATCTGTGGGAGCGGGATTCGAACCGCCAACCTTCAGATCAGCGGACAAACACGCTGCGCTACTGTCGCCAAATCTTATATAATCCATTTCTCTCCCGTCGCCGTAATACTTATTCGTTATTATGGCGCCTTAATAAAACAAATTTCCTATAATATTGTTAAAGTGTGTGTTGTTACGGTGTGAGGCTGCAGAGTGGAGCAGAGCAGACAGGAGCTGGAGGAGACACAGGGGAGCGGTGCTATTGTTGGCTCTTCCCCACACACGAAGAGAGGGCTGACGGGGGCGCGGGCGTGTGGGGTGCCCCTGACGCTCTGTTAGTACGGTGATAGCTCCAGTGCCACGCTAATTACCATATGTTTGTAGCACGCGCAGTACGGAGGCAGATGTGAAAAGACAAGGGTATTTTTAAAACTCAAAATGACAATGTTTGACAGTATTGGACAGACTAGTCAGTTGCAGCCTAACTAATCATAGAGAACGCTCCAGCCCTTAGTACTGAAGGAGATTACAGAACATATATAAACTAACTGCATCTTAATTAGCCTTATTAAATCATTAAAGAGGCGGTATTATGCAAAGCTGATTGTATTTTTTTAGCTTTCTACCATGTTACAATGTTTTTCCCTCATCGAAAACACGCCTGAAGAGGTTTTAGATGTCGTCCGTGCATGTTTGAGTAATTTAGCGATCTCTCCCGAACCCTCCTTACCGTTAGCTGTGAGATTCTGTACAAGGCTCCGCCCACAAGTCTATGTCACCCATGCTCCTACACGACAATTCTCCATAAATATACGTGATACAAAACTGAACACACAACATGACAAACCTGATGCGATGTGCAGTAGTGGGGTGCTCGCTGATCGTTTTGCTCTGAAGGGAGAGTGACTTAATGCAGAGAGCAAAGGGAGGGGAACATGTTAATACATTGTTTTCGGCGAATATAACATTTTCAAAACAATAAAAGGTAACATTGTGATCTAAATGTGTTACGTGTTAGCAACTAATACTCCATAGAAGTAAAATACTCCCTCTTTAGCCCACTTTGTTGATTACTTTGTCTACCTCAATATTGTGTTTATCATTAATTTAGTCTATTTTTACTTATAAACAAAATGTTGTCTTTTTCAAAATAAAAAAATAAATCTTGACAAGCTCGTATTTCCTAAAAAAAGATCCTTCTTCCTTGACATTTAAGTAGCTGTTATTTTAAATTTATTCAAAGCGCCTCTTAAACTCCATCTGGCTCTTGTCAAGTCCTTCAGGTTCTGTCACATAAACTACTGTGGATGTCTGCTGCCCTCTGCCGGACATGTGCTCAACAACAACTAGAAACTAAAAGGTTGTTTTCAAATCTGGTGGTGTTGATTCACAAAGTAGGGCAAACATCTACAAAGCAGCTGTATGAAATTAACCTATGGATGGATACAAATGGATGGATTGTGCAGAGTAGTGCAAATAAATCAGAATATTAGAGGTTTCAGATGACATCATCCTATAGGACAATGTTATGTAAAGCAGACTGGGACAGACTAATGTTATGTTAAAATGCAGATTATTTTTTATTTTATTTTTTGTTATAAATTAATTATTATTATTTTTAATACAGTGAGTATTAGATGTAATAAATATATAAATGATCAGGTTCAAAATGTGTGCGTTTATCTTTTGGGTATTTCACGGTAAAGTACAATGACATTAATTAACAGGCCAGTCAGGGTAATATGCTAGTTATCAACAATATATTTTTTTATATTCTTTGAAGAAATATCAGTTTGTATTATAACTTATTAAAAGGTCCTATATTACACAAAATTGACTCCAGTGAGCTTTAAATCATGTTAGAATGTTATTACCTCTTCAAAAACAGACCTGGAGTTGTGTTTTGTTTCATTCACACATGTTTGAGTAACTCTTTATTATATTATTAATCTGTCTGCATCTCCAAAACTCAAAATACTCTGACCTTTGTTCCACCTTATGTTGTCCTGAAACAGTCATTTTCATATTAACAGCTCCTTTTACCTTTAGTTCACTTTAATTCCAGAGTGAATGAATCAAAAACTAAACTATGTATGTTTTTGACGAGGAAACGTTATAATCCAAATTAGAAAATAGCGTGTTGGCTCTTTAAATAACTCCTCACATCATCACGTGCTGTAGTTCAGGATGTGACCTGCAGGGGGAGTGCTCAAATACAACGGCAAAGAGACCCGTGTGACGTCACTTCCGCCATAATAAAACAAATGGTTAGCTTAAAATGCTCTGACCATCTGAGTTTTTGGAGCGAAAAACAGCGCTTTATAATAAAACAAAAAGCATTTTCCATCCGGGAGCGGGCCGTGTGCCTCCAGGTGAGTTTTGTCTATTTTTATCACACAGAAAAATGCCTCAGATTAATGTTTAAACCAGAGCAGTCAGCGTGTGTGCGTGAGGCAGTTTGACGTTCACCCACAGACAATTCATGTATTTGTGACGCAGCTTTTTATTAAATGTAAATAAAGTTCTTTAAAAACGGTGTGTACAAGAGCTGGTTTAACAGGCCCATCCATAAAATCGTGTTTGTGGCTGTAGATTAGATGTGGTTTGTGTTATAGCATTATAGCAACATTGGCACTGTGTCATACAATAGACTTCAAAACTGTAAAATCAACCAAAAGATACAATTTAAATAATCTCTATCTAAATCAAATAGATAAATATTAGTGAGTAAAACAAAACACTGCTCTTATGTTGTGTGCATGCGTGGTTTTCATTTCCAAGGAAATAGGAAATGAACAAAAAGTGAAACAAACATAAAGCTGTTTTTAATTCTGTTTTGCCTTTTCACACTTTAATTTAATGCAACTCGATCTAAAAGTATTTCAAATATTCAGAATACAGTAGTCAGATTGGATCATGTATCAGAATATATTACAAAATACATTTTAATTCAGGTATTCTGTAACAAACAGTGCTTATATTTTATATTTACTTTTAACTTGTAATAAAATTGCCGTTCTAATGGTACTTTTCTGACTCCATACTTTTACTGCTTGATTATTTAGCAAAAGATGAAGTTTAGGTCTCAACTGGACAAAAGATACTTAATTATATATCTTGCAGTGTAACAACTGTACTCTTACTTGAGTACTTGAGTTCTTAATAACTTACTTGTATTGAACATGATGATTTTTACCGTCTTTCATATGTTTTGTCCTTCCAATGTTATGTTATAGCGACGCAGCAAAACGCCTTCACTCCTACAGCGATTTGTTCAGTTGACAGATCTAAACTTAGTCTTTTGCTATGGATCTTACCCGGACACAGACATTATATTATAGTCTTAAATTCAAATTATAAATATGATGTTACGTCCTGACAGTTACTTTCCAATTACTCTAACTTCAGAAGTTTCTCCAGCTACATGTTTACTCTTTCTTGAGTTTCTTGACTTCTACTTGAGTAATATTATTCTGAAATAATGACGCTCTTCTTTGAGTACAGTCTTTGGCTACTCTACCCACCTCTGTTTACAGGTTATCTTTGACACTTTTCACACGGTACTAAACTCTCCTTGGCTTGTCTCTTCAGGGCAATGGTGGCTGGTTCGATGGAGCCAGCAGTGATGTCTGGCCCAAGCCAAGTGGCCGACGTGGTCTTTGTGATCGAGGGAACGGCAAATCTTGGCCCGTACTTTGAGTCGCTCATGAAAAACTACATCCTCCCAGCCATCGAGTGAGTGCACTGTAACTGTATTACACTACAGCTAGCAACAATTTGAAGGTGCAACTTTGTCTGTAAGATTCCACAGTATGGTTTAGGTATGGCATTTAACCTTTCTGTCACCATGGAGACAGGCGAGTGAACCCAACAGGCCATGTCATACTTAAGGGTACTTGTATTGGATATCTGCGCCAATCTGGGAAATTATGCTGTGATGGAGTATTGGTCCTATGATATCGGTTCAGCTGCTGGGCCTTTTATTGACTGGCTGATGTAGGTACTAGTACGTTTGAACTTTTTTCATACAAAGTAGTAGTTAGTTGCAAGATAAATGACAATTACTTGGCATAATTGCATCCATTTTGTAATAAATTGACTGTGTTTTTTGAGGGAAAAAGGTCATTCTTGGTCCTTACTTTGTCTTTACATATTCGATACCCAATATCAACCAATAACAGTGAACCGATATTTGTATTGGAGCTGAAAAAGATGGCACAGTGCATCCCTCATTATTATCTGTGAACAGGCGACTCATTTCACAGTAAGGGTACATTTTTGAGCAATAGCAACATTTGCAATTCAGTAAATGCAAGACAGATATGTTTAATGCCATACTGTGGAGACAAGCAAGTGAAAAGTTACATAGTGCACCTTTCTATAATAAAAACATAAGAAATATATTGTAAATGAACAGTATAAACAGCAGATGGTGTGAGTTGTATTTATATGATTAGAATCTGTCACACATTACTGAACGTGGCATAATGTTGTCTTAAAGTTCCCTATGTACATTTAAATCTTGTGTATTTTCTGTAGGTATTTTAATGGTGGACCTCCTGCAGAAACAGATTTTGGTGGAGATGTAAGTTCAGATTTGTTTGTTTGTTTATTTATTAGTATCCTCATTATCCTCAATTAGTCCTCCTGAGGTACTTTATAGACCTTATAGGCTTTATAGACTCACAGTGTTAAATGTCAGTATTCCTGACCTGCTTGGCCTGTTTGTGTCTCACATTATTTCTGATATGAACTTGTCTGCCTTGTTTTGGTGTAGTACGGTGGGACGCAGTACGGCCTGGTGGTCTTTAACACCGTGGACTGTGCTCCAGAGTCGTATGTGCAGTGTCACGCCCCGACCAGCTCCGCCTTTGAGTTTGTCTCATGGATCAACAGCATCCAGTAAGACGCACATGTGTGTTGGGTTTTCATGCTTCTTGGGGACACTACATTGACTTATTCATTTTGGAGATACGAATCCTAACTTTAACCAGGGTTCCCACTTGCTTAACCAAAACTATGTTAACCCGTATCAGAGCTTTAAACCGTGTTTTTGATGTAATAATAAAGGAACTTTATTTTCTTCCCATGAAAGAAGTTGGTATAAATTTTTTTCTAAAAGGAAACTGTAGTTTCACAAATGTGCTGTGGTCTTGTAGTAGTGATGTTATAAATCAAGACTACTCAGGAAATGTCCAATTTTTTTTTCATATTTTACTCTACAAGTTTTAGTGTGAATTAGTATCTGGCTAACACATTTTTGACAACCCCAGTTCTTGCTAAATGTGTTCCCCAGGTTTATGGGAGGAGGAGCAGAGAGCTGTAGTCTGATCGCAGAGGGACTGTCTGTGGCTCTGCAGCTGTTTGACGACTTTAAGAAGATGAGAGAACAAATGTAAGTCTGCATTATATATATACACACACACACACTCATACATACATACACCATATACTGTACATCATATTTAAAAAATATGTCACATGATCCCCAGCGCCATATGAAAAGGAGAGGCTCTCTCTTTATAAATAAAGACAGATAAAATGAAATAAAAATCTCACAAAACATTATAATTACAGAATATATTCCATCTAACAACAGTTTACAATTTCTTCCTATAAATGCTCAAATTAATGAAAGAATTCTGATTTTGGTATAATTCAGGCTTGTTCTGGCTATAGTTTTGGCCTTGTTTATTCTTTCTGTTGCGATGTCCGTCACCTGCTTGTTTCTATGGAGATGGTATTGCTTTACATGGAGTCGATTATTACTGTGAGCTAGCTCGCCTCGCCTCAGATCTGGCTTATAACTTGATGTTGTGGCATCACGTTACAAGCCTTGTAGAATATTCTTAGGAAAGAAAAAGTGTTTTTTGGTTTAGACCGTTTGAAAAGTAAATAAAAGATACCGTTTAACTGTACTTTTGGTGTCAAAATGGTGCATTGAATTATTGTTCAGTTCAGGTTATCCCCCTAATGAACCCAGTCTAAGGACCTGCTTTTCTCACTGTGCTGTCTGTGTTTTTCAGAGGTCAGACTCACAAAGTGTGTGTGCTTCTGTGTAACTCTCCTCCATATCTGCTCCCGGCCGTGGAGAGCGTCAGTTACACTGGACACGCTGCGGACAGCCTCGTCAAGATCATTCGAGATGTAAGTTCACACATGTTTAAAGATGCACTATGGAACCTTTTGGACAGAGGATACGCCGTAGCTTTGTCCGGAATTTTACACAGCCTGGCATTAAACTTTCTCTATAAAGACAAACATGTGAAGCCTTCAGGTCAAGTTACAGGTTAGATCTGTGAAGATGAAGCAATAAGAATTCATGATTTTTAAGCCGTTTTTGAACATTTGTTGTGGAATAAAGTAAGGTATGGTATGTATAGGTATGTTTAATGCTACACTGTGGAACATTCCAGACAAAGCTGAAGCATCTCCATGACACAAGTGAATCCCCCCTCCCCAACCTACGAGAACATTTACATAGTGCACCTTTAAAGTCCGACTTCAGTGCTGCATTATACTTTTGTGTCATGACACTTGACCCACTCCACCACATTGTGTTTGCAGAAAGGGATCCATTTCTCTGTGGTGGCTCCCAGGAAGCTGCCGGCTCTGAGGGCCCTGTTTGATCGGGCGTCTCCAGTGGGGGGCGCAGTGGAGCCTCTTCAGGACTACAGCCAGGAGGTCTTTCACATGGTGCTGGTCAGAGGCATCTCACTGCCAGGTCAGGAACACTCGAGTATATTTACATGGTCGGAGAAACCGGATAACTGGAGAAGTCAGACTACACCGTATTAGATCTGATTATGGAGTTCAACAGTCCCGACCATTTTGAAGTCTGTTCCAGTTCCGGGAGTAAATTTTCCATACATTTTTTCCATAGACATTTGGAAAAATTGGAGAAAGTTCAAAGGCATCACTGAGGCTAACCAGCTGCGTGCTAACTTATAGCTATAAAAAAAAAAGTCCAAAAGGCACATTTTAAAACGCAATATTCTGCAAAATGTTTTAATAACGTAGCAGTTTGTAAAGTTTCAGAAATAGATTTTAAATAAAAATATAGGTAATGTGGTCATTAGTTACATGTAGGTGATTAGCCCTGAGCAAACCTTGAAACTTAACTCAATTTTTTTTTGGGAAACTCTATGGGAAAAATGAATGGGAAAGTGACTTCCAGAACCAGTGCGTGCAGTCACTGTTTAGCTCCATTGGTGTGTGTTTAAACCTTGTGTACAAATTGGAAAAATATATAATATAATATAATTATCTCTCAAGAGTTTTTCTCTCCCATGTGTTTGAACATTTGGACAAAGGAGAAGTGCTGGCAGCAAGTTACACTTCTCGAGAAGCTGTAGTTTCAAAAATAGAACTTCAATAAAATACAGCCAAAACATTAAATTAAATCAAAGATGGGGAGGCCAAAATTGTGAACTGAACTGCGCAATTTATTTGGCAGATCTTAAAATTATTCACATAATTTACACATTAAATCAGACCTATTCTGCAAAACTGACTTTTAACCATCGTTGTATTTGGAGTGACTCGTGTTTGAGTAATCTTTAATTACTTATTTTCATTTTGCCGATCCACCCCTGTTTTCACCTCCACCGGTATATGCTCACTGCTCTGTACTTTGTTCTACTGTTTAATTTTTTAAATCTGTGATAAGGTAGGATTCATCAGCATCACATTGTCATTTTGGTGCAAATGAAAAAAAATCACCTGCTAGTGTGATCTGCAGCTGTCCCCAGGAATGTCCAAATTATAACATAATGATCCACGGTGTCATAGATTATGACTGTATATAGCAGACACAAGCACAAAATATATATATGATGAAACAAGAAAGATCAAAACATAGTAATAATAAAGTAACTGTTATTTGCAGCCTTAGAAATAAAGCATTTTAATACTTTTTAATAACATATATATTATTATGTTCTTCCAGTGTCCTCTGTGGGATCAGGAGGCCATAAACCAGTGCTTCCTCCACAGTCACTGCCCCCAATTACAGCAGCCTCTCAGGCCCCTGCGCACATGGGCCCCAGCCAGAACTATCAGGTAAACACTCAAACATGGACCATTAGGAGGACTTTTCACCTTCAAAAGATAGAATCTGTTCGTTTTGAGTGTCCAAAAAGCACTATAAAATATATATTTATCATTATTTATGTTTTATTAGTGTGATGTCGTAATTACCATTATCGGCTGATAATTATCGGTGACCGATATTATCGTGCATTGCTAGTTTATACTGTTCATTATTTTGTGTTACATGTGATCATTAAAGCACATTGTATCTTATGTTGTTGCCTGTAGCACTAATGTGTGTCTAATGAATTGTTAATTGCTATAGTAACTGTTTTTAATTAGTGTGTGTGTACTTTCAGAATGCTCACATGGTCGCACAGAAGGTGATGGAAGTTGCAACCAACCAGAAAGCACGTTGTAAGTGTTATTTTGTTCAGATACTTTTCTCATAGATTTAAAATGACTTTAAAATGTTTATCCAAACACCAACTGTTGTCTGTAAAGTAGGAATGAAACGGCTATAATTAATAATATACGTTTTTAAGTTGAAATCAATGTAATTATTTGATGATGAAAACTAAACAAAAACATAATAAAATTGGTTTGGTATTAATGAATTCCCTGTTTTACGCAACAGTTCAGGTCTCTCCGTTTGTGAACCAGCCCAGCATGACGAGTGTGAAGCTAAACCAGCCCAGTATCTCCACGGTAACCACAGGCCCCTCCTCCATGATGTCACAGGCCCAGGTACCTCCAAACCAGCAGCCGCAGATCCCGCCCCCCGGACAGTCTGTGTCCAATCAGCAGCAAGTTCCTCAGCAACAACAGCAGCAAGCGCCAAACCAAGCTGCCACCGCCACGGGACAGCCCAATATGGTAACGCACAGGGAGCTTTGGCATTGGTTTTATGACAAACTGAAAACCTGACGCCATAAATTCTAATAGCATGATATGGGCCCTTTAAATCGACTAAAATCAACATAAATGTGCATAATTCAAGTATTTTTTCAACATTTTGCAGGTTGATGTAATTGAAAAATCTGATTTTTTTTCAAATTTGATTTAAAGCTACCATCTGAAATTGGTTAATTATCTAACTCTGTAAATGGCCTCAGCCCTGTTGTATTCTCACATATCACCACTAGATGCTATCGATGTTACTGCTGTGTGACATTGTGCCACCTTTGGTCTGACAGAAGACCAGAGAGCACAGACTGAACAAAGGCCAGATGAGGGGAAATATGTAAAATGAAATAAACATACAGACGGTAGTTTTAATGAATCAATGTAAAACCAGAAAAGGAAGGTTCAAAACATTTAAGTCTTAATGTAAAATCGCTTTTATTTCAATGCCACAGTGGGAGATCTGATCCACTCTTGTTTTGTTTTGTCGACAGCCTGGAGTTTCTGGAGCTCAGGGAAACGCCAACCCAATCGGACAACCCCAAGGCCCCAGCAAAGTGGTGGCCTGGACCGGTGTGCTGGAGTGGCAGGAGGTAACGTCTTCTCAAACATACACTGCCAGTAAAAAGACACACTCTATTATTCAAGAGTTTTTTTCTTTATGTTTACTACTTTCTACATTTTAGATGCATATAGAAGACATTAAATATATGAAGTAAGATATTATGTAGCAAAGAAAAAAAAAAAGTAATAACTTGACTAAATATTTTTTATACTTTATATTGAAATGCTCAAAGTATCCAGCCTTTACTTTGGACACAGCTGTAAACCCTTGGCCTTCTCTCTTCACAGTTGTGCCTTGTCAGAGTCAAAAAATGCCAAAAGTGTAAATCAGAGTTTAAAGTAAAAGAGTGGCTATTAAAAAAAGAAATTAAAATCTAAACTAAAGCCACTTCAGAACGTTTTTTTCTTTTTTTCTTTACTAGATATCTTGAAAAAATTTGCCTTTTGACTGGTTGTGCGTATTACATTTTTATTTCTTAAAATTTTATTAGAAGTCCAGTTTTGTTCTGTCTGCAATGTGATTCTTTAGAAACAAATGAAGTCCTTTTCCTCTGTGAATGCTGTACTAGAGTCTCGTGTTTAGTCGTGAACACAATTTGACAGCAAAAACTGAGCAGGAGAAGTCCATATTCTTTTACCTGTGACGCAACAATTTGGGCAAAATGCAAACAGAGCATTTTTGAGTGCTCAGACAACTTTGGATTCATGAGTTAATAGCATGACTGAAGTAAAATACAAGCCCAGACATATTTTGATGGTTAAACTTAACAATGTCAATTTTCCATAATATACGTCCTTTAAATTACCACAACTTATAAATAGGGGAAAATTTGGAACCGTGTTTTGTATTTGCTGTATTTTTTGTATTTTTCGACTACAAGTATCATAGCAACCAAAGGGCCAATGTGGAGTGAAGCTGTTGAAGATCCTGCCGATCGATTTAGTCCGCTAAGCTAAAATCTCTCAAAACTATTACGTTTCTGTCTATTTGACCCAAACTGCACTCACAAGACTACACCTGCTGTGGGAGTTCACGCAAAAACAACAATTTAATGCATAAAAAAGTACTAAGAAACAAAGTATTCTTATAAACACAGAATAAACTTGTGAATCGTGAATCGTTTAATCTGACCTTTTACATATAAACATACCAAATCTTCTTCTGACTCACTCACTCATGTCTCCTTCCTGCTGTTGTCCCATTTAAATCGTTATAATGTAAAGAAAATAATTAGTTAACCTATACAAATTTTGGTCAACTAAGACGCCATCAACCGATTAAGCGACTGAATGCCTAATAATAATAATAATAATAATAATCATAATAATACATTTTATTTATAACGCACTTTACATTTGAACAACAAATCCCAAAGTGCTACAGTACAAAAAAGACATTAAAAACAGAAGACAATTAAAGGCCCACAGTGCTGTTAGATTTATGTGCGTGGTACGTCATCATAAACATTGATTATAGTGACTGTGAGTAACTGGGCATCACTGTAGCCGCTTCTCCTTTGGTTTCAGTCAAGGTCACATTGATTCAGTGTACAGTTCTGACGAGTCTAAAAAAAAAAAGCTGAAATGTTTATGTCACTAATCGTCATCCTGGGTTTGTGTATTTGTGGAGTCTGGATCAATCCTGAACATCGACCGTGACAATCAGACAGAAAACGATAAGACAAAAGGGGGGTCTTAAAGGTGATGTATTACGCCAAAATTAACTCTCGTGAGATTTATGCCGTGTTATGGTGTTGTTACCTCCTCAAAAACATACCCGGAGTTGTGTTTTGTTAGTCAGTTATTAGTCTGTCTATGTCTCCAAACCTCAAAATGCTCTGTTCCACCTTGTGATGTCATGAAGTGGTAGTTTTCAAGTTAACATCTACTTTTTACAATTTGTTAAAAGTTGAGATTGGCAATTCCACGGCTGAAATTTTCCAAATGATTCTAGTGAAGGTGTATGGAGTTTAAAAAGAACAGTGGAGCACTTCCTGTATTACCACATGATGACATCACAAGGTGGAACAGAGTGTTTTCTGTTTTAGAAGCTCTCCGCCTAAATGTGCAGGGTTTGTGTGTTTAACGTGTGAATGAAACAAAACACAACTCCAGGTCTGTTTGTGATGAGGAAACAACATTATAACTTTAATTTAATGTATACAATAAAAAATGTATTTAGTATTGTATGTTGTTGTATGTGATGAGAACCATAAAGTAACAATAACCACCACACACTACAGTTATAACTTTACTGGACGAAATGTAAAAGTTGAAATAGCTGGTCATGCAAGATAAAATGTATGAGGAGCTAAAAGATGTATTTGTATTTTTAAAATTGAGAAGGCATTTTATTGATGAGAACCATAAAGAAGCAAGAGAGTAGACATCACGTGTAGAAAGAACTGCCAAGGACTACACCAGTCTGATCTTTATCAATACAAATACGACTACGACTACTGCTACGACGAATACGACTACTACTATTACTACAACTATGACGACTACTACTACGACTACTGCTACGACGAATACGACTACTACTATTACTACGACTATGACTACTACGACGACGACTACTATGACTACGATGAATACGACTACTACTATTGCTACGAATACGACTACTACTATTGCTACGAATACGACTACTACTATTACTACGACTATGATGACTATTACTACGACTACTGCTACGACGAATACGACTACTACTATTGCTACGACTACGACTACTGCTACGATGAATACGACTACTACTATTACTACGACAAATACGACTACTACTATTGCTACGACTACTGCTACGACGAATACGACTACTACTATTACTACGACTATGACGACTACTACTACGACTACTGCTACGACGAATACGACTACTACTATTACTACGACTATGACTACTACGACGACGACTACTATGACTACGATGAATACGACTACTACTATTGCTACGAATACGACTACTACTATTGCAACGACTACTACTATTACTACGACTATGATGACTATTACTACGACTACTGCTACGACGAATACGACTACTACTATTGCTACGACTACGACTACTGCTACGACGAATACGACTACTACTATTACTACGACAAATACGACTACTACTATTGCTACGACTACTGCTACGACGAATACGACTACTACTATTACTACGACGAATACGACTACTACTATTACTACGACGAATACGACTACTACTATTACTATGACGACTACTGCTACGACGAATACTACGACGACGACGACTACAACTATGACTACCACTACTACTACGACGAATACTACTACTACTATGACGAATACTACTATTACTACGACTGACCATTACTACTACGACGACGACTACTATGACTATGACAACTCCTACTACTACTATGACGAATACGAATACTACTATTACTACAACGACTACTACGACTACGACTACTACTACTACGACGACTACTGCTATGACGAATATGACTATGATTACTTCTACTATGACGACTACTATGACGACTACTACGACTACTACTACTACGACTACTGCTACTACGACTACTGCTACGACGAATACGACTACTACTATTACTACGACTATGAATACTACTACTCCGACGAATACGACTACTACTATTACTACGACTATGACGACTACTACTACGACGACTACTACTGCTACGATGAATACGACTACTACTATTACTACGACTATGACTACTACAACTTTGACTACTACTACTACTGCGACGAATACGAATACTGCTGTTACTACTACTAATACTACTACGACGACAACGACTACTACTATGATTACTACGACTACTACTACGATGACTATGACTACCACTATAAGTACGAATACTACAACTACTACGCTCGACAAACATCATTGGATCATTGGTTGAGTTATTTCTTCTAACGGTGGTTACTTCTAAGAGCTGGGTGGTGTCTGCATCTAATCAAAGCATGTTATTGTCCAATAATCAGGAAGCACATGTTAGAATGCTAGTTGTCGTTAGCTTTACCGTCACAGGAAATCTCTGCGCTGTTCTGAGAGAGTTGTGAAAAGCGCTTATAAATTCATCATGATGGGAGGGATAGGATGCTCAGAGTGCATAAGGTACGTGGGGAAAAATGAGGTGTTATTCACGTTCTTAAGGGTAACAGTGGCTCATTTGGTAGAGCTGTTGTCCGCTGATTCGAAGGTTGCCGGTTCGAATCCCGCTCTCGACGTAAAACAACAGATTGAGCGGTCCAGTCCACCTGCTGGATTTCAGTGGTTCCTCGGTGTAAAGGGTTTTGAGTGACTTGAAGGTGGAAAAGCGCTCTAAAAAAATGACCATTTACCATTTAGAACTACTACTTCTACTGCTAGTACACACTTTTTACTTCTATTACTAGTAGCTGCTGTTACCATTCATTGTGATTGTATTTGCTTCATTACGGCGTGTGGGTAATTTCCCTGGTGGCGCGATACAGCCTATCTGAGCCTAAGCATAAAACAATTGCAGATCAGCCTAATATTCTTTAAATGAGTCTGGGAGTTAGGACAAGTAAGAATTCTGCCAAAAAGCCATGTATCTCTGAGCTGTTAACAATGCAATCAGGGCGTGTCCCGAGCCGAGTTGGCCGGAGAGCCGGGATTTTATCAACAACTAATTCCTCAAATGAGTTTTTACTGCCGAGGGTGCAAAACGTATACCGGTAATATAAGGACAAACCGCGCCATGGACCAGGAGACTAAAGTAAATGTAATATAGTGATCTGAAAATGCGTGACCGCTGGAGTCGTTTGTAATTCCCTTTTATTCTGAGCACTACTGTTAATGGAACATGGAAGTGGAGGACCGCAGCCAAGTGTGCAAAAGCTATAAATCTTAAAGAATCGTTGTTACGCTTTTTCGGGTAGTTAGCATGAAACTTTAACGCGTGCGGATCATTACTTTACTTTACATTTTGCTTATTGTAAACAACATTATCGATAGGAAATGGTTTAGTAATCGGAACAGGAGCTTTCTGTGCTAAAGTGCAGTCTGCGGAGAAAAACGTGTCACTTGTAATGTGCGATCTGCATTGGTCGGAAGGTGATGGATCGGGCATAGACTCGGTATTGATGGATCCAGATGAAGCAGCCAATAGGACCTGAGTGATAATGTCTTTACAAAGAGCTGTTCATTCTCTCTGACATTTTGCGGTGGAAAATCAAATCTTTAAAAGCGCATCGGAGCGGCCATGTTTTAATTGCTCGTCCTGATGGAGGTCGCTGCAGTAAAATCGGTCGGGTTCGTGTGACGTCATGACATTCTTTACCGCCTATAGTTTAAAGTGTAATAATGCGTCAGGTTTACGTAGAGCTTCTTTGAACACTCAGGCGCTTTACACAGCATTATTCATTCACTTCACACTAAAACTGGAATTTATTTATTATAGTAAATGTGTGTAGCCTGCGCCCATTCACAGTTTTACAGGTTCACATCTGAATCTGCATTGCCAGAGCCTTAACCTGCAGACAGAGGACACGTACAAGTCTTTCTCATTCTTAGTATATGGACAGGCCTCACGTCAAAAACTTTTCTTTTATTCTTTTACCTGTGACGCAACAATTTGAGCATAATGCAAACAGAGCATTTCTTGAGTGCTGAGACAATTTTGGATCCACGGATGAATAAAATAAGCGTGACTGGAGTAAAATACAAGCCCAGACATGTTTTTGATGGTTAAAATAAACAATGTCAATTTTAACTTATAAACTTAAAGAAAACCCTATTTAAATTGCGTAAACTAAGGCCTCATGTGAAATCTCTGAACCTCCAGAATTCACTCATTGAGCTACAGAGGCTGCACTAGCACTGATTTATGGTTGGCTGCGGGTGCTGGGGTTTGACCATTCAGATCAGAGAGACTCTTTTATGTACTATACTTCATTCTGATTTCTGATTGGACAGTCATCTTGAGAGTTATAACAACATGTCCAATGTTTTTGTAACTAAAAATAAGCATCAGCTTTACAGTTGTTTTCAGTAAAAGCTATATTTGATGTCCTCAGATCGAAGGACACAGACAGGCCATGATTGCAACTTCTTCTAGAGCAGACAGGAAGTTTTTGTCTTTGTGTCTGATGGAGGAGGGTCTCATGGCTGAAGTGTAGCTTTTAGAGAGTTTTAATCAGCGCTAGTTGATTTCACATTGATGCTTCATTAACAAGAGACAATGGAGGAGAACAGGCCCGCACTGGTTTGAAAGAGATCGGAATGTTCTCTGCAAAAAAAATCAACATCTATGAGTTTTACTTTTAGTGGTGGTATTTGATGTCATTTGTAATTTGAATGTTGTTTTAAAAGATTTACAAAAGATACAACATTTATAAATAGTTGAAATGCGTACGTGCAAATTTGGAATATGCCAATGTACCAAGCAGGTTTTTTTATTTTTTTATTACCATAACAGGTCAAAACTACTTAAAGTCAGAGTATGTAAGTTTTTGCCAAAAATTAGAACAAAATAAAAGTGTGTTGTTGTTCTTTTATCATTTTGGTTGTGTTTATTGCACTGAAATGTGTTCTTACTGTTAGCGAGCTTGCACTTCCACAAACCTGACTCTTACTTGGCCTCCTCCTGCTTGTTGTTGTTCCATAGTATGACAAAAAACTTCTATAGCTCCATGGAGAATGTTCCGAAGTATGGATTCAAGTATCTTATTTCCGTGTAGTCATGCAGCTGATGTGCCACCTCCAGAAGGTTTCACACTGTACCTTTAGTGCAATGAGTTGAGGTCATGTCATGTGATTTAAAGTAAATCTCCACCGTAACCTTTGACCTAAATTTTTTTTATTTCCTCAGAAACCCAAAGCGTCGACCATGGACCAGAACACAAAACTGACCCGGTCTCTTCCGTGTCAAGTCCACGTCAACCAGGGAGAAAACCTGTGAGTAAAACCGTCTGATGTGATTCGTGATTTCAGATGGACACGTTTAGATTTTCAGGTTTTGTTTGAAGGCGAAACTCAATAGACTGCATCATAATAACTTAAAATATTTATTGGAGCGGCAGTAGAGTGTTGAAGGTTGGTAGATTGAATCCCACTTCTCTCATAAACATTGTTGGTGGTAGATGGTTGGGTCCCCTGACACACAGAAGACACACTGGTGTATGAATGTGTGTGTGAATGTGTGAGTGGTTCCTTGATGTAAAGAGCGTTGATCCTTGAAGGTGGAAAAGAGCTGTATAAAAATGTGACCCTTTATTATTTATTTATTAATATTTAGTTTGTTAAGTGAATGTTTATATTTAGATTTTTTTCAATTGTTTGACCTGTTTGTTCACTTTCAGAAACACAGAGCAGTGGCCACAGAAGCTGATCATGCAGCTGATCCCACAGGCTTTACTGGTAAAGACGTTTTACACTTCCTCTTCTCTGTTGTGTCGTATTGACACCGACGACAATAATTGTTTGTCTTTATCTGTAAAAGGAATAAATCATTATCGTAATGGGTTATTACAGTATATTCAGTACATACATTGCATTTTGAAGTTGGTAACTCTCTTCTCCCTCCCTCTCCTTCTCCCTCTCTTTCTCTCTCTCTTTTCCCTCTCGATTTCTCTCTCTCCCTCCCTCCCCCTGTCTTTCCCCCTCTTTCTCCCTCCCTCTCTTCTTCTTTCCCTCCCTCTCTCTCCCTCACTCCCTCACTGTATTTTTCTCTACCTCCCCGTCTCACCTTTTCCCCTTTATTCTTCCCTCCTCCCTTCTCACTCTTCTTTTTCCCCTCCCTCTCTCTGTCCCTCCCTCTCTCTCCCTCCCCTTTTTCCCTCCCTCTCTCCCTGTCCTTTTTATTCCCTCCCTGCCTCTCCCCTTCTTCCCTCCCTCTGTCTCTCCCTCTTCTTTGTCCCTCCCTCTCTCCCTCTTCTTTTTTATTCCCTCCCTGCATCCCTCCCTGTCTCTCTCCTTCTTCCCTCCCTCCCTCCTTAGACGACTCTGGGCCCTCTGTTCAGAAACTCGAGGATGGTGCAGTTTCTTTTCACCAACAAAGACATGGAGTCGCTCAAAGGCCTGTACCGCATCATGGGCAATGGATTTGTAAGTGCTTCAGTTCTGTTCATTCTGTCGATCTGCACAATCTGTCTTTACATCGAAAAACACTAAATCTGACCCAGTTTTCACATTAACACTTCCATTCTGCCATTACCTCTTCTCACCTCTAGAGGGAGCCCCTGCCTGTGTATTTCCTCCCTCTGAGCCCAGACTACAGTATTACAGTATTATGCAGTATTACAGTATTATACAGTATTCATAAACCTGCTGTGCTGCATTCTTAAAGTGACTATGACAGGTTTTCATGTTTTTCTAATTCTGACTTGGTTTGGTGAGATAGAACCTGCACTAAATATTTATCACGATTCTAGTGAAGGTGTGTGGAGTTTAAAAACACGGTGGAGCACTTCCTGTATTACCACATGATGACATCACAAGGTGGAACGAGTGTTTTCTGTTTGAGAGAAGAACACAGCCTAAATACGCAGGGTTTGTGTGTTAAAACATGAATGAAACAAAACACAACTCCAGGTCTGTTTGTGATGAGGAAACAACAATTTAACACAGATCAGAAAATAGTTAAATGTGAGCCCTTTAAGTGATTGGTTTGTGGAAAAAAGCTGAGGAAAAAAATACAGGAAGTAGTGCCAGGTTCTAAAACTGAATAACTTTAACTGCTCAAGCTAAGGTGAACGGCTAACGCTAGCAACTTTAATAGTGTTTTTTTCATAACACAGGATCAACAGTGCAATAAAACAGCACTTCAATCTGCTTCATTCAGTCGTGTTGTGTCCAGATAAAGATCTGTCACCGCTTTTGTTTTTCTAACTCTCGCAGTGCATTGTGGTCTATATTGACAGCTCTAGTGATCAGCGATGGACACTACTTTTCAAATTGCACTGTGAGAAGTTTTGAGTCCACTATTTTTTCACTCATTGGTCATTCGGACACCACTAAAAATGGTTTAAGGCCTTACTTTATGTCCTAAGTAGAGAATAGTTTGGACATTTGGACACAGACTATATCACATCTGCTGCCCGTGTCCAACCAGGAAGTAAAATAATCAACTTAAAAAAAAAAAAAAAAATCTAGGCAAGATCTTTTTAGTAAACAAATATATGAATTCTGTTGACTGTTTTAGTGAAATGAGTAGTCTAACCTGTCATATGCACTTTAATGAGGTTTTGCCGTAGAGAAAAGGCCGACAGCCCCTGCACCAGCTGAGCTCTGTCCCTCTGCGATTCACGGCCGAGGGAAGGCGCCATGCTCAGAATTAACTTAACATCATTTGCATTCAATTTCCGAGCGGCCATGTTTGAGTGGGCAGAGGATGTCCCCGAACTGCAGCAGATCCCAAATTACATCTGGGGCCCTCTTTTGGTTTTAACTCTGTAATAGGCCATCTGCATCTGCTCACACATGTGTTCTCTGCTGAAAAGAATTTAGCTTGTTGTAGCTGCCCAGGATATCGCCAAAATATTGATATCGGATTACTGGCAGAAGCAACAATCGATATCGCAGGAAAATTAAAAAAAAAAATCGCAACACACAGTTCTACATTTGACAGAAATTCACCTTTTTTTAAGAAGACCCACTGTGCTTGTGTCTGCTTTATCGTTATAATCTGTTATAATTTGGACATTTGAAATCACAATATTCATCTAAAACGACTTAATAAAAGAAACAACTCCGCTCACTTCTGCGTTTGAAAACTGCGGTGCCCGATGGGAGCTGATGTCGCTGTAAACCTCATCACAACAAAGAAGCGTGATGTTGTCAGACTAGCAAGTGGCAGGTTTTCCTACGCGTATCAAAGATTAAGAAAATAAGTAAGTACAGAGCAGTAACGATGAACTCGGAGGTCGGCAACATGGCGTCTTGAAGATAAGCGATTAAATATTGCTCCAACATGCACGAATTACTCCAAATATAACTTCGAGAGGGTAAATTAGAAGGAAACAAACATAAAAAACATACCTCGAGTTGTGTTTTGTTTAAGTAATCCATTATTATTAGTCTGTTTATATCTCCAAAGCTCAAAATGCTCTGTTCCACCTTGTCATGTCATATGGCGTCTTGAAAATAAGCGATTAAAGATTCCTCAGATATGCATGAATCACTTCAAATACAACTTCAAGAAGGTGAATGAGAAGGAAACAACTAGAACATGGTTAAACGCTCTGAAAAGTCCATTTTGCAGAATAGGTTTGATTTATGAATGCATGTTTACCCAGGTGTTGTTTGGTACCAGAACAGATGCAAGAATGATAAGTTTTATACCATCATGTAGAAAACGATGACATCAGTGAAGTTAAATAGTGTACCTTTAATAAATCTTAGAGATAGACTGATATATCTGTTGGCCGATATTTGCACTTTTAAGCGGCTATTGGCCTTAAATCTTAAATCACCACAGGCCGATATTTTGTTTTGGTCAACCTGCTGCCAAAAGAACACACATAAAGCTTTATTTGAACACTTCAGTGCAAAGCGATAACAGCAGAAAACGTGACTACACAGCTGTCTTATAGGTTTGTGGTTAAAAAGAGGCTGTGGGTGAGTTTGTAGTCAATTTTAAGTACATAAAAAAACGACCAAAAACCCCATATGGGTCAATCTCTATTCTTAATGAGCTGAATGTTTTTGTTGTTGTTTTTCAGGCGGGCTGCGTGCACTTCCCCCACACCACGTCGCCCTGTGAGGTCCGGGTCCTGATGCTGCTGTACTCGTCCAAAAAGAGGATCTTCATGGGCCTCATCCCCAACGATCAGAGCGGCTTCGTCAACGGCATCCGCCAAGTCATCACCAACCACAAGCAGGTCCAGCAGCACCGAGCGGTAAGCAACGAGAGGGGGTAAGAGAGGTGGAGGGAGTGAGAGAAGGGGACAACCGGGGAAGGAAAGAGGGAGAGAGAGGGTGACAACTAGATGGGGGAGGGAGCCAGGGGTGAGGTGAAAAGGTGAAGTTCCAACCCAACAGCTCCAACAGTCCAGGTTGTTCTGTACAGGCAGTGGTGTAGTGGATTCACCGCACGCCCTTGAATCATAGGGTCACTGGTGCAAGTCCTGACTCAGGCACTTTCAGTAGATCACTATGCACAGTCACTTACAATGGGTCTATTGCAGAGGTGCCCAAACCTTTTTTTATCGAGGGCCACATCTTAAAACATATTCGAAGCGGAGGGCCACAGACCGGTGATCAATGCAGTGCGGTGACAGAGCCGCTGTGTGGTCTGTCTGTGATGTTTGAGGTCATAGTGGTAGAAATAGTTTAATTTGCTGTTAAAATTACTGTTCATGATCAATTGGGCCGGTTCAGCAGGCGGCGTGATGGCCAATAAAAACTGGTCCGAGGGCTGCATTTGGCTCCCGGGCCATAGGTCGGACGCCCCTGGTCTAGAGCATTATCATATTATAGCATAAATTGTTACCCTTGAAAAACATGGAAGAAAGATTTCATTCATAACTTTATTAAAAATGATTTGGGCTACTTAATACCCTAACTCATAACCACAGACTGTTTAAAGGAGTGGACTAAGTGAGTGTGACGTTACCCATCCAGTCAAATGAAGCTTATCGAGACTAGCGGTTATAGGGGTGAATTTAGAGCCGAGATCCATATTTGGAATTCCGACAAGTATCATAGCAACCAAAGAGCCAATCCAGAGCGAGGCTGTTGGAAGTAACGCCCCTTCCCACCCGCACCGTTGGTTTAGCAGGGAGCAGCCGCTTAGCAATACTGCCAATCAAACCTGTTGCTAACACTATTGGAAGCAACCTCGGGGTAAGAAGGCGCCTGATTTGTCTGTTATTAATGTTCATATCTTGATTTATGGACAAAATAGCAAAATAAAAACACTAGGATCACCTCGAGCAAGTTAATACGAACATTTTAAGACCAAAATGCAGAGTCTGACAGCAGCAGTTACAGAGAAAGCGGCGACAGTTTTTCAATAGAAAGTGAATCGGAGCCAGAAGCGTGCCCATGATCACTTCCTACCGCGGCAGCTAGCAGGTTAGCCATGTCCATTTATCTATACAGTCTATGCTCTTAACCCTAATGCCTTTAATCCTGAATCATCCTTAATAAACTACTTCATTAGTTACCGTTTGTTCATTATGAATTCAGTCTTCGTTCACGTTTTATTAATACTCTCACTAGTGTAGTTATTATAAAGTGTTACCCAAACGTTTCCTCCAGTCTCTGTATTGTCTGGATGTGCTCTCTTCATCCTGGTTGTCACAGACTTGACCATCTCCTTTAATGTTGCTAGTTAATCACCTCCAGATGTTAGTCCAAACCCTCAGAGACTATTTCTTATGGCCCTAACACTGCTCAGAGGTAATAATGACCAGGAATTACACCGCACCGACTGGGAATAGAGCTGCATTGTCTATGGCATTAAACGGCATTGTTATTGACATTTCATTTACCCAGCTGCGTATCTCCCCTGCAAAACACCGCACTACAGGCTAATGGGGCTAGCTTTAGCTACAGTTAGCTCATTACCCGGCTCTAATGAAAATGTAAGTGCCCCATACGTCCAAGCGTTCCAGGGAATTTGAAGCTGTTGTTTTATGCATGAATGTTTAGGATTAATGACGGAATTTTAATTTTAAGTTACAGCGGTAATTGGAGCTAAATAATGCAACAATCAAACCAATCTAGCTGTTAGTAGAGGTAAGTTATGTGCTAAATGAAAGGAAACGTTTAAGCATGTCAACAGAATGAAGGAGAGGGTTTTTCCTCCCTGGATTTGTGCAGTATTTTAGTGTCAGTTTGCATCATTATCCCTGAAAATGGGTGAGCCTTAATTGCTGCCCTAGATTAAGGTTAAGACTATGTTTTATTGTCTTTAAGCGAAATCTGTTCTCTGCATTTGACCCACCCTTCAGTGCTAGGTTTGGTCAGGATCATCGACTGTGTAAAGAAGTGGAGTGTGAGTGTGTCACTTAGCATTCAGCTCCAGTCAAATGACGCTCATCGAGGCTAGCAGTTATACGGGCGACTTTAGACCCGAGTTTGATATTTGGTTGCTGTGACACTCGCGGTCGGGATTCCAAAGAGCCGATCTGGAGCGAGGCTGTTGAAAGTAACACCCCTTCCCGCCCACACCACTGGTTTAGCAGGGAGCGGGAGCTTAGCAACAGGTTTTATTGACAGCGTTGCTAACGCTAGTGGGAGTGACCTCGGGGAAAGAAGGCACCTGATTTGTCTGTTATTAACCTAACCCATCTTGATTTATGGACATAACAGTAAAATAAAAACCCCAGGATAATCTAAGTGGGTTAATATCAACAGTTTAAGACAAAATGACATAAGTTGTTACAGAGAGAGTGGCGACAGTTTTTCAATAAAAAGTGAATTGGAGCCAGAGTCGATGGAGCCTGAAGCACATCCATGATCAGTTCTTATTTGTAACACGACAGCTAACGGGTTAGCTCCATTTATATATACAGTCTATGGCAGGGGTGGGCGAACTTTTTGACACACAGGCCATAATGTGTTCTAAAATTTGACAGAGGGGCCTTTATATAAGTACATATATATATATATATGTATATATTACATTAGAGATTTGGCCTTTAACATCTAACAAAGCATGAATATGCAAGGCTCATTGTACTAATTGTTTTCCAAATGCATTAATTCAATTAATAATTAATTAATTAATTTATTTATACAATTTCAGTTAAATAAACATAACAGAAAAACTTTGAACAAGGTTTACTCTTATCTATTTTAATATAATTTTGTCACATTTGGCATGTGTGGCCCCCGGGCCGTAGTTTGCCCATGTCTGCTCTCTGGTCAGGTCTACCTTAGATGTTTTGGGATCATGGGAAGAATCAAAGGAAACCCACCCAGACACAGGGAGAAACATTTAAAAAAAAAACCCACACAAAAAGGCTTGGGCAGCCTGGGATTCAAACCCAGAACCTTCTTGCTATGAGGCAAGAATGCTGCCTACTCTGCCACTGTGCCACTTTACAGTCCATACACCCAGTACTATACTCATTCAGTTCATTTCAAGATTTACCTCCTCTTAACGTCACAACTAACCAAGCTGTTTCCTGCTACCCATAATCAGTCCAGATCATGCAGTGGACACGGATTTAAACAAATCAACTTATTTTCCTTATATACAGTTATACATTATATATGCACATAACGCCAAAGCTACGCTATTTATATGTATATTAAAGAGGGGGGTATTATGCGTTTTTACCATGTTATAATGTTGTCCCCTCATCAAAAACATGCCTGATGGTGTTTTTTATGTGATCCACCACCCACAGGCCTACAGTACATGCTCCATCACTCCCACTTTTCAATAACACACAAGAGCATGATACAAAACAATTCACTACAACGTAACAAACCCGAGTCGATGTGCAGTAGTTTCATTAGGGGAATGCACGCCGATTGTGTTGTGATAGTGCTCTGAAGGGGTGGTGACTTAGCACAGGGAAAACAAATTCAACATGTAACACGGCTATCTAAAAGTGCAAACAGTTAATACCCCAGAAAAGTGTAATACCCCCTTCTTAATGAGCAGATACCCGTTATTATTGCCCCCAGAGTAATTTGTGTTACTGTGTGATCTACCAGAAATATTAAATTACAAATGAACCCCCCCAGCTGCTTTTACTGTAAAAGTTAACTATATTCAGCCTTATTTGACCTGTAAATCACCAAATGAACCTAGATCCAGAAATCATTCTCCTCCACAGAAATCGAACTCACCAACACAGACTCACAACTGTACAGACACAACAACGCACAACAAACCCCTGTCCCCTTTACACAACACACTGTGGCCAAACTGCACTCACCAACGCTCAGATATCAGAACATTACAAACACGAGCACGCCAGATGACGGAGCTGATACACGAGTAAAACCAGAGGTGAATCGCCAAACAGACATTAGACGAGCATGAGCAGCGTGAGCCGTGTCCACTGTCTGTAAACGATCTGTAAACTCTAGACGCACGTGTCCCTCCCGCTGTAGTCGTCCGTTTGTGCTCCCGCCGCAAAGAGTCGCATCACAAATAACGTTTTATATCCATGAAATGCACGAGAATCGGAGCATTTCCTCAACGGATTTTTGTCGTAGACTTTTCGAATTTATAGTGAAAGTTTAAAAGCTCGTAGATAATCAGCCACATGACCACAAGAAAAGAAAAAAAATCTGTTTCTGGATCTTCATAAACCGCCAAGTTATTAAAACATTTTGCCAAATCTTGCGTTTTAAATCTGCTTTTTGGACTTAAAACACCTGATTTATGGATATTACTTAAAAAACTGCTTAGCCTCCGCGATGCCTTTGAAATCTTAATATCTGAATTTTTCGAAAAGTCTACAGGAAAAATTTATGGAAATTTTACTTCTGCAACCGGATTTCCAAATAACCACAGCCACTGATCCCACCGTCATTATTATCCATAAAAAACAGGAAACAAGACATACATTTTCTTGTCTTTCTTTCATCATGTCAATAAACCACTCTCTCACTCTTTCTTTCTCTCGATTTCTGTCTCCCTCGCTCTTGCTCTCACACACAAACACACATTCCTTCTATCTCCCTCTCTCTTTCATTCTCTATCTCTCACAAACACGCACACTCTCTCTCTTTATCTGTATCGCTCCCTCTCTCTTTCTCTATCTCCCCGTCACACACACTCTGAGAGAGAGGCTGAGAATGTGTGTCTCTCTCTCACCTTCTCCCTGTGTCTTTCTTTCACCCTCTTTCACCCTCTCTCTCCTTCGCTCTCCCTCTCGCTCTCTCACTCCTCTTTCTCCCTTTCTACTTCCCATTCTCTATCTCTCTCATCTCTCTCTCCCTATCTCTCTCATCTTTCTCCCTCTCTTTCTCTGTCTCCATTTTTTTCGCTCTCTTTTTCTCTCACCCTCCCTCTCTCTCCATCCCCCCCTCTCTCTCTCTCTCTCTCTCTGCTTCTCTCTCCCCATCTCTCTCTCTCTCACACACACTCTCTCTCTCTCCCCATCTCTCTCTCACACACACTCTCTCTCCATCACTCTCTCTCACTCTCTCTTTTCCCCTCTCCCTCTCTCCCCATCTCTCTCTCACTCTCCCTCCCTTTTTCCCTCCCTCCCTCTCTCTCAGCACTTCTGTCCACATTTGAAAGCCCGTCCATCTCTCTCTCTCCCCCCTCCCTCTCTCTCCCCCCTCCCTCTCTCTCTCCCCTCCCTCTTTCTCTCCCTCTCTCGCCGTCCATCCCTCCCTCTCTCTCAGCACTTCTGTCCACATTTGAAGCCCGTCCATCTCTCTCTCCCCCCTCTCTCTCTCCCCTCTTTCTCTCTCTCTCCCCTCCCTCTTTCTCTCTCTCCTCCCCCTCTCTCACCCCCGCTCCATCCCTCCCTCTCTCTCAGCACTTCTGTCCACATTTGAAGCCCGTCCATCTCTCTCTCTCCCCTCTTTCTCTCTCTCCCCCTCCCTCTTTCTCTCTCTCCTCCCCCTCTCTCACCCCCGCTCCATCCCTCCCTGTCTCTCAGCACTTCTGTCCACATTTGAAGCCCGTCCATCTCTCTCTCTCCCCTCTTTCTCTCTCTCTCCCCTCCCTCTTTCTCTCTCTCCTCCCCCTCTCTCACCCCCTCTCCATCCCTCCCTCTCTCTCAGCACTTCTGTCCACATTTGAAGCCCGTCCATCTCTCTCTCGCCCCCTCCACCACAGATAAGTGTCCATGTTGCATATTTGTGACAGGAAATCGCTCCCGGCTCCGAGCACAGAGCGTCTACATAGAGCGATAACACGAACACACACATTTTTATATCTTTTGACAAGGCATCACAGCTTTGTTCTTATGGCTGCGCTGCACAAAAGCCCCATAAAAGCAGCTACAGTACATATTCCAGCGCAAATGGCCGATGCTTTCTCCCATTCTGGCACTAAAACAAGACACTACCACGTACTTGTATTGGCCCCAACATAAGGGCGACGGGTTGGATAGTTTTTAGACAATGCTCAGTTCTGAGGCCTGTGAAAAACAGTGTGCTGGGTGTTTTATATCAGCTGAAAACGGTAAAAAGGAAGGACGTGAGAGATGGACAAGAGCTGGAGCTTCAGAAATCTGCTCAGTGGTTCTAGACTTGTTTATATTGTATCAGACCAGGTTTTCACTGATATATCGGTTTTGGCTGATGTAGAAATTTCCAAAAAAATCTGCCGATATTTGACATGGATTGTGTTTTTTCTGCGTGTCCCCAGTCTGTGCGTCGTTCCCAGTTTGTCCTTAGTGTGTCGGTGTTGTCTTTTTGAACAGACTTGTGAGTGAAAGTGGTGGAACGTAGGAACAAAGTAAAAGTAGTAAATAGGCCTGTCACAATAATTATCGTAAATTTCAGACGATAAGCCACTACTTTTTTCCACCACACTTTGAACCCTGCAGATCGCTCGTGTTGGGACAGTTTTATTTTCTAAACACGCAGGTATGTTCATTTCGTGTTGATGGTGTGGCGATTTTCAGGCACAGTTTTTAAAAAAGTGTGTCTTAAATCAAAACAAAAAACAAAAAAACAACTTCCATGTACGGTACTGTCTTTCTGTATAAATATCTTATGTTACAATATGAAAACATGCAGCTTATATTCAGGTGCGGCTTATATATGTACAAAAAAAAAACAAAAAACAAAACTGAAAGTACGAAATTTGCGGTACTAAGTCTTGGATTCTGCTATTCATTTATACCGCTCAGCAATATTTAACAAAACTGTACATTTGGAATACTTTTTGTTTGTAACTCCAGCAATATATAAAATTTAAAATGTGTTATTGTGACAGGTCTAGTCGTAAAGTACTATACTTAAGTACAAATTTTAGCTGTACAAATTAGATTTTATAGTGGATACTTTTTACTTTTACTTCACTACATCTTAGAGCAGGTATCTGTACTTCCTACTACATTTAAGTATGTTTATTATAGTTTCAGACCTGCTCAAAAGTCTAAAAAGGGGCTTATTAACCTGTTCATAATTTGAGCAAACAAAAAATATACAACTAAAAATGATTGATTTGTTGACGAATTGTTTCTGTTGCACAAATCTTAATCAAAATCACTACATTTGAAGCTTTATAAGACCTCAATCTGCACGAAATACAAGCTTAAATACTTGTTTTAATGCCCATTTCTGTGTCTTTTATGTTGTAACTAATGCAACTGTTTCCAATCCCTGGAAAAACCCTGTTGAAATGAGTGGGAATTCCATCACTGCCGCTGCCTCGACCTGTCAAAATAAACAGACGTTCACAGTGGATCGATCCCGGCTCATCACGGCTTGTTTACTCACTTCACTAATTTTATGTCTTAGTAAAACACGGCCTCCCGCTCACATGTTTGTGCAGCCTCGGTGTGTATGGTACAGAAACACGGCCTCCTCCTCATACGTGTGTGCAGCCTCGGTGTGTATGGCACAGAAACACATTAAATGATGATGATTTTTCCTCCCTCTCTAGTGTATCGTTGCATATTCAGCCCTGCATTGCTAATAGGGAAGCGCTACAGCAATCTTAACATAATTAAAATTTCACTTTCAGTCGTTAAGGCTTTGCAGAGCTGCAGAGACCAGGAAAAGCAGTGGAAGGTGGTGGGTTTATTTAGTTTAGGAGCAAACGAAGAATGATATAATATTTGTTGCTGTATTAAAAATATCGATACCATTAAAGAAGACATTTTGTGCTTGTGTCGCTCTATAGTTATAATCTATGACACCCATGGATCATTATGTTATAATTTGCACATTTATAATCACAATATTCAGCTAAAACTTCTTAATAAAAGTCCCCAGTAGAAAATTGTTCCCGTAAACGTCATCACAAAAAAAAAAAGAGTCGGTCCCTCCTATGGATAGATGCACGTCACACTAACGCGCAGCAAGTTTATACCAAAATGGCTACGCGACCTTGCAAATCCTGCGTGTATCATCGATCAACAAAATAAAACTGGAGAACGAAGTGCGTATGTCACAGTGGGCGTGGACCGTGGAGGTGAAAACTGGGGTTCATCAGCAAAATGGCGTCTTGGAAATGAAAAGGAAATGATTATAACATGGTTGAAAGCTCTGAAAAGTCCATTTTGCAGAATAGGTTTGCTTTAACAATATAGTAATCAAATCAAAATTGAGTTGAATCATGAGATCACAAAAGCTGCAGTGATTATGAGATAGATCCGCCCTATGGTTTAGACTCTACAAACATGTTCTGAAATGCATGGGATTCTTATATCAGTTTATCAGTTCAGATTTCAGTCTTTTCTCAAATGTTATGCCTCTTGGAGTTATTTACTCTGCACACTCTGAACAGAATCCAGAATCTATTTTAATCACTCCCAAATCCACAGATATTTCCTGTATTTTCAAACTTTTCTTTTTTACTTTTTTCCATAAACTGCCACTCAACTGATGCAAAACTACGAGAAATATTTGCTAAAAACATGAAAACCTGCCATATAATATGTGCCATCGTCTTCAGAGCTCAAAAGTCTCACTTACCTTATGCATTCTGAGCATCCTAATTATTCACAGAGATGAGTTTATAAGCACTTTTCATAAATCTCAGAGACCAGATCAGAGTTTTGGCTTCACAGTAATACTAACAGCGGCTAACATGCTAACAGCACACTTCCTGATTCTCTGAGGATGGCACGCGAGCTCATTTCTACCTTCAGAGCTGCGTGTACATTATATGCGTACTGGGATGAAACAAATTTTGCTCAACTGCACCGAAACAAATCGTGTACAGTTACTTTAAAGAGGCGGTATTTTACTTCTATTGGGTATTAAATGCTAACACATAACATATTTAGATCACTGTGTTACCTTTATTGTTTTGAAAATGCTATATTCTCCAAAAACAACGTATTAACATTTCATTTTTGATGCGCTGAGTCTCCCCTCCTCTTGCTCTCTGCACTAAGTCACCTCCCCCTTCAGAGCGCTATCACAAACACAATCAGCGTGCGTCCTGTTAATGAAACTACTGCACATCACATCAGGTTTGTCAAGTTGCTGTGTACAGTTTTGTATCATGTTTTCATATATTTATGGAGAATCGTCGTGTGGGAGCTTGGGTGACGTAGGCTTGTGGGCGGAGCCTTGCACAGATCTAACAGCGAACCATAAAGAGAGTTCCAACTAGTGCTCGGGAGAGATCGTTAAATTACTCAAACATGCAAGGATGACGTTTAAAACCTCTTCAGGCATGTTTTTGATGAGGGAACAACATTATAACATGGTAAAAACTCCAATAAAGCTCATTTTTCAAGCGTAGATATACCGTATACTTGACCACTACACACTATTAATCATTTCATAATCAAAACTTTCCACATGGTTGTATCTCGTGACTTAATTTCTTCATTTCGTGCGAGTATTACATAAATCCCGCTCTAGATTTCACAGGTTAGTGGGTTAAGGACAGGGCATAAATCATGAGTAATGCATTGGGATGGGGCAGCTGGGGCCATGTGTTTGTACAGTCTCTGGGTGGATTCAGATGTGTAGAGAGGAGGAGCGTGGTTTTTAAATCCGTAGTAAGATGGATGACTAAAGCCGGATTCCATTCCAGGCTGGAGTTCATAATTTGTGCTCGGAGCTCGGCTAAAACTGGCTGCAATCTCCCTTTTCCAATGGGCCATGCAACTGCAGTGCACAACGCTAAAACTACCACACCACTTTATGACATATAAAAATGGGTAGTGTTCATCTCAACTTTCTAGAATCTCTATTGATACTCTGCAGCGGATGTCATCTACTTTACCGGGGGATGTGATGCTAGCTGTAGGCACTGCTTTGTCTGAGGCTCTGTTGCTCAAGACGGACTTTAATCTGAGCTTGTTTTAAAGCAATCTGACTAAGAAGGTTTGTGGACAATCTAACCACAAAGAGGGTTTGAATACGGCCCAGGGGAGATTGTTAAATTACTGAAACATGCATGAACGACATCTAAAACCTCTTCAGACATGTTTCTGATGAGGAAACAGCATTATAACATGGTAGAAAGTTTAAAAAAATCTATTTAACGTAATACCACCTCTTTGGTTTCTGGACATACTGAACCTTTTCATTTGGCTTCTATCTGATCATATTTACTTCACAGCGTTTCTCAAACTCTTCCTGTTATGTCCCTGTTTGTTTCTCAGCAGCAGATGGGTGCCGCCGGAGGTCCCATGCAGCCGGGACAGGTGCCTCAGAGCCAGAACTTCATGAACAGAGCTCCAGGATCCGGGATCCCTGTCTCCCACGGCAACGTCCAGCAACAGGTGACCCTTGACCTCTCCCACCTCTTCAGTGTGATGCCTGCTGTTCATTTTAACCACAGAGAGATGGGGATAGAAAACTCTAGAGTGGACATTTTCTTGGCTTCCGGCCAGGGCTGTATTTTACTCTCGGTCTTATTGGAGCTGTAGCATTGGCATTTTTTTTCATACATACAAATATAAATACAGAAAAAAAAATAGGTCCTCCACCAGAGGCCTGGGAGCTTGAGGATTCTTGAGGAGTCTCTTCACTGTCAGATATTTTTCCTGGGATCTTCTGCATCGCTGGTTTAGCAGGGGGCGGGCACTTGGGAATGTTGTCAATCAAACCTGTTGCTAACGCTGGCGGGAGCACCTGATTTGTCTGTTATTAATTATCTCCCATTTACTGTTATTAATTCCCGTCCTATTTGGAACACAGTCCATCCACAGTCTTACAGTCTTACTTACATAGTCTCTCTGTTTCGAGCTCACTCCTCTCACACAACCTGTTCAGTTTTCTTTGCGTTGCTCTATTCTTTTGACTTCTTTTCACATTATGCAGCCAACCCCCGTGAGCACTGCTACTGATGCTTCAGGCTCCTCCCGGGCCTGTGATTCTTGCCATGCCATATGGACCAGAGGAGGGTGAAAATTTAAGTTGGCCTAGAGTTTATAGGGACAACATTTTAAACAAATGTATTTTTTCCCCTGAAACATGAATTCACACAAAAATCTTATCTTGCTAATTAAGTTGATAACAAAGGTTTACTGACAGTCTAGCATGCAGAAATACTGGTTAAGATCCCCAATTACCAATTTAAATATTTGTTTTTCATTTACGTATTTAATTGTAAATATATAAAATGTCTTGAGATTATTCCACTCTCCACGTCGCTGGAACTGTACATTCTTACCTATAGATCACCGTGGCAACGATCTCTCTGGTCCCTTATTTATATCTCGTTCGATGTGACATGCTCAGAGGTAATTTCACAAGTGTTACCAGGCAACGAGAATAACAAGGGCCAAAACCGTTTTTATTTAGACAATATTTATGATTTGACCGGAAAAAACACAGGACAACACCTTTTATGTGGATAAATTCATGTTAAATTATAGAAAGTAGTAATGAATTAAACTATTTTATTCAACAAAATTTTCCACAGACTATTACTAAAGTGATATAAAACTATGATAAATATTTACCACAGATACTAACCCACCAATAAAGTAATAAATATAAAACCGTGAAAACCTTCCATATAAACTTTAAAGGGCCATATTACTCTATTTTCTGACCTATGTTATAATATTTCCTCATCACAAACTGACCTGGTCTCTGTTTTGCTCTGTTTTGTTTTATTCGCACATGTTTAACACACAAACCCTTTTCTTTCAAACAGAAAACACTCTGTTCCACCTTGTGATGTCATACGGTGATACAGGACGTGCTCCGTTGTGTTTTTAAACTCTATACACCTGGACTAGAATCATTAGGATGATTTTCGCTCTGGAAATGCTAGAACTGTACATTCTGGAAAAAAGGTAAAAAAGTAGCTGTTAACTTGAAAACTCCCACTTCATGACATCACAAGGTGGAGCAGAAAGCATAAAGTCCACTCTAGAGTTGTATGCTGTATCTTTTTTAACTCCTCTCTCCGCTCTTCTGTCCCTCTGCTTGATGTTATGTGCATGTGGACTGACTCTCTCCTTCACTCCTCGTCCTCCCTCCTTCTTCCCCCTCTCCTCCTCCTCCTCCTCCTCCTCCCCTCTTCTCTCACTGGATGCTTGGGGGCGGTCCTGTCCAGTCTGTGGTGGTGGGAATGCCCAATGTGAGTCAGGTGGCTCTGATGGAGGAGCAGCAGAGGCAGAACAACATGGTGAGCTTCAAAAGACACACAAAGTCGCCTACAGTTCAGTTTTTAATTCATCGTGTTTATGCTTAACCCAAAATCACTACAACAGTCGCCTCGTGGGGCTTTACAGAATTATTTAAGAGAAAGTTACAAAATCAAACCAGGAAATCGTCGGCCAGCGTTCACAGGAAACAAGCAAACGGATAACTGTCCCAGAGCGCCCCCTAGGCTAAACAATATGAGAAAAATGTCTGATTGGGGATCGCGTTTCAGAGCAAGTTTGTACGGAACTAAACTACTGGGTTTTTATGCAGAATAAGACCTCACGGAGACACAGGGAGGGCATCTGACGCACAGGGAGGGCATCTGACGCACAGGGAGGGCATCTGACACACAGGGAGGGCATCTGACACACAGGGAGGGCATCTGACACACAGGGAGGGCATCTGACGCACAGGGAGGGCATCTGACACACGGGGAGGGCATCTGACACACGGGGAGGGCATCTGACACACGGGGAGGGCACAGGGAGGGCATCTGACACACAGGGACATTTCAGAGTTTGCACAGATCTAAACTACATGTTTAGCGTTTTTTTTTTTTTATGCACAATAAAACTGGATATTTGTTTGTGGATGAAATTCATCTACTTCAGAAACTGCAGCCTGTGCGATCTGCTAATTGCGTCCTGCCGTACCTTTGACCCTCCTTCTGGACAGGACGCATTTGAAATTATTAGTTTGATTTATAGCTCCTTCGTTACTCCCAGTCCCTAACGGCTCAGTATCGTTTCCATGGAGACACATTGCGATCAACACTACTTGTTTTTGGTCATTATAATCATCCTGGTAATCAGTATATATCGACTTATCATTCAATACATGAAATCTCTCGGGCTCAGTATTTATCGTGTGCACGTTTTCTTTACAGTAACGTGGATATTTTTGCTGTTTTTGTTGTGATGCGATGAGGTTTGAGCTGTAGAGGGTTGAATAAGTCACTTTTTATTTGCTGCAGCTCAGGCCTTTATGATGTCTACATAAAAACGGTTCACTGGCATTAACCCGCTTTACTGTTATGGTGTCAGTGGCTTAAAGTAGTTTCAATATTATTGTTTCAAAATGTGTGATCGGGAATGGCCTGAAGAGTTAGAATTTTATTTACATGTATGCTAACTGCGCTATACGAAAAATGTAAAAGGAGATTCGAAAGTGAATGGAGTTGTATATGAATTATGGCTTGTGCGAGGTCCACTGGTTCTAACACATCGAAGGAATGGGTCAAATGCAGAGGAAATACAAAAATTAAAGGGCCTATATTACACAAAATTGACTCTTGTGAGATTTAAGTCATGTTGTAATGTTGTTATCTCCTCAAAAACATACCTGGACTTGTGTTTTGTTTCATTCACACATGTTTAAGTAACCCTGCGTTATTAGTCTGTCAACAGCTCCAAAGCTCAAAACGCTCCGTTCCACCTTGTGATGTCATGAAGTGGTAGTTTTCAAGTTAACAGCTACTTTCATTTTCCCTTTGGTTCAGTAGAAATGGGCAATTCCAGGGCTGAAATGATCCAAATGATTCTAGTGAAGGTGTGTGGAGTTTAAAAACACAGTGGAGCACTTCCTGTATCACCACATGATGACATCACAAGGTGGAACAGAGTGTTTTCTGCTTGAGAGAAGAGCTCACTCTACTGTAAATGTGCAGGGTTTGTGTGTTAAATATATGAGTGAATGAAACAAAACACAACTCCAGGTCTGTTTGTGATGAGGAAACGACATTATAACAGAGATCAGATCAAATAATAATAAAAAAATAAATGTTTTGTTACTGACTGTTGCTATGGTAACTCAGTCAAATTCATTTTTCCTTAGACTGTTGTTTTGTGCACAGCTGCATGTCACTATTTAACAGTCTCTAAGCATGTTTTTCTCGCAAGAAAGTTTTTTCTTAGCATGTCATAAACTCCACATTTTACTGACAACCTGCATGAAACTAAGGACGGGACAATAAACAATAATATCGCTTATCGTGATGAAAAAGAGTTGACAATAATCGTTCGTGGGGCATTTTATATAATTGTGATAATCGTCAGCAAAGATATTCGCCATTAAATCACCAGAACATGCAGAAAAAAACTATTTATCCACAGGGGAGTCAACAGGGGGGACAAAGGAGTCTGTTGTCCCGGAGTTTAGGGGCCCAGAATTGGACTCATTTCCTATTAATTCGTATTAGAGGGGGGCCCATGTGAGACTTCTTGCCCCGGGCCCGCAAATTTCAGTTGACGGCCCTGCTCCAGATCCAGAATATTCTTCGCTAGATCGTAGTTGTTTCGCTGATGACAAAGTACAAGACTATAACAGCTCTTTAAACATAGAACTTATGATTCATGAGATTAAAATTATAATTATTGATATCCAGAACATTTTAAACTGTCAGCAACTTTAATAATTATCGTGATATAATTGTTAATCGCAATTATTTTGGATAATCGTGACACTAAATTTCAATATCGTCCCATGCTTACATCGTTTTAGTTTGAAATGCAAAATATGATGTACCAAATTCAAAGTAAAACCAATTTATTTTTGCTGGCCTAAGTCAAATATTGTAATTGTAATGGCCAAATCGATAATATTAGCTGTCGATAGCCTTAGCTTTTCAGCCCTGTTCTGGCTTTACCTTCACTGTTTTGTGGGATTTGCACAGATGGCAATGAGAGCGGCGGGCCCAGCCAATCAGCAGCCTCCGGTCAGTGGAGCCCCGCCCACTCAGGGAGGCCAGGCCCAATCACAAGGCCAGATTCTGCGCCTGTCAAACCCGGGAGCCAATCCACAGCTGCGCAGCCTCCTGCTCAGCCAACAGCAGCCGGTAAGAAGTCTATTCAACTGTGAACTGTGACTGAGTGATTATAAAAACCTTTTGTGAAGTGTCAGTTAATCTGTGGATTTTGGAGTAACTATGAAGTACAAAAAAGTTAGATTTTGGTGTGGCTGTAAACGTAGCCAGTGTGAGATCCCGGTGATTCTTGCCCCCTCGTCTCACCCTCTTTCCTCTCAGCAGCAGGCCGGGATGCCCCACATGTCCGGAATGATGGCCCACCAGGGCATGGGGCAGCAGCTGGTCCACCCCACACCAGGAGGGGGCGCTCAGATGCAGGGCCAGTGGAGGCAGCCTTTAGGAGGTGAGTGAAGAAGAAATCACAACACACAACAGCACCGACAACACAAAAATAGTTAATGTACCTGATATTTACAGTTTACAGAGGCCCTTATTATTAGTTATTCCTCACATCCTAATTATTCACCCTGATGACTTTATAAGCACTTTTCACAGTTTTCAGAGAACAGAGTGCAGATTTTTTTTTAGACTGTAACGCTAAAGACGACTAGCATGCTAACAGTGTACCTCCTGAGCATCACAATTATCGCAAGAGTTTTCAAGCGCTTTTTTTACAGCTTCCAGAGACCAGAGCGCAGTTTATTTTTTTGTTACCGTAAAGCTAACGATGAATAGCATGCTAACAGTGTACTTACTGATTATTGGACCAAAAAAACCCCCAAAAAACTTTATAATTCGATGCAGACAGTGGACTTATTTTGATCTGAAGAGCGGCTGATCCCTTGTGCCTTGTTGGGAGTGTTTTGGTAAAAGTACCGTCAGATACGCAAACTTAAACCCTTAACAACACACAAGGGTTACACAATTTATCTGGACCAAATTTGCTCAAATACATGGGAAAAAATCTAGTTCAGGCCCTTTTAAAGATCAGCTTGATTTAGGGAGAACTTGTGGTGAACCCATTTTTAAACCAAATGATTTTAGCAGCTCCTTTTTGTAGCCACGTAATCGTTGCATCAAACACTGAAAGTCTGAGTCACTGTAGGAAAATTCAACAGACTCTGGAAACTTTTTAGCCCTTCTCGTGTAATAAAAGTTATATATTTACAGAACTTTGAGTTAAATGCATCGACACAGATTTCTTCGTGACACAGTTTTAAAACGGTAGGAAAAAAGTTTAAAGAAATATTTGAGGTCTATGGTTACGTCAAAATGCAGGTTAATAAGTTGGACGTTCTGATAAAAGTTAAATACTATATTTTCCGGACAAAAAGTCACACTTTTTTTTCTTTTCATAGTTTGGCCCGGGTGCGACTTATACTCAGATGCGACTTATATGTGGAATAACCGTGTTTTTTTCTTCATTATTATGCATTTTTTGACTTACACTCCGGAAAATACAGTAATATTAAATGGCTCATATTACTGTTTTCTGATGTATGTTATAATGTTACGTTGCTGTGTACAATTTTGTATCACGTGTGTAAATTTATGGAGAATTGTCACGTGGGAGCGTGGGTGGGGATTGGAGGGTTCGAATAGGGGCCGGGAGAGATCGCGAAATTACTCAAACATGCTTGGATGACGTCTAAAACCTCTTCAGACATGTTTTTGACATGGGAACGACATTAGAAAACTTGCATCTTAATCCTATAGCGTCGGATGAAGGTCGCCGATAAGACTCGAGGTTGCCGACTTTCCATTACCGTAACTCTGCAACCAATTGTGCTATCGTGTAAATTCAAACAGCGTCTCAAAGCAGAGGCACGGGGCTCTTTAAATATGTTACTGTCATTACGGTGATGTGCTTAATGTTGTCCCTCGAAGACGACCAATCAGAGCGCAGGTGCCACACGGATTCTCCCAGTCACTTATTTGATGCGTCAAAGGAAAAATAAAATGGATATGTAAAATAGAGTTAATTGTGTGAAAAAGGCAGTACATTCTGATACTTCCTTTAACATGATTTTTATGGCTATACTGGTCTATACTGTGCTCAGTCCTTAAAGGGTTAAACTCGTACATCGTTCACTTCCTGATAGACTCCGCCCCCTCCTCTTCCCTCTGTCTGTCCTCAGGTCAGATGATGATGTCTGGGCAGAGAGGAGCTGTGCCTCAGCCCGGGATGCCACAGGTCTCCAGTGTGATGGAGGACGAGATTCTTATGGACTTGATATAAACACGGGTAGTTTATCCGTGGATCAGAGCCGGAGCAGGGAACGGGAGCAGGAAACGGGAGCAGGGAACGGGACCGGAACACGGATTCAACCACAAGATTACGAAAGATAAAAGTCAACTTATTTTCTTACGTTTCAACAGGTTTGCTAAATGAAGTGGTAGATGTTTTCATTAAAGGTGTACGCAGTATATAACCTTTCTAGTAGATTCGTTACCTGCTTGTCTCCATGGAGATGCTATCGCTTTTCCTGAAATGTTTCATTGTACGGCTTTAAACTGACCTCTATCTCGCATTTTGCTCAATTACCTCAGAAAAACCTGCATTTTTACATTGTGCGGTCTCGCTTTTCCACAGAACTTGCTTGTCTCCCCACTAATTGCTTCGCTCAAAAGTTCCTCTGTACGTCATTAAAGGTATCAGGCCAAGTTACAGGTCAGATCTGTGGAGAGACGAGCCCAAACCGTGCTAAAAATGCATGACTATGATCGTATTTGTTAGCGACGAAAACACCAGTACATGAATAAATACAAGACGGATGAGTTTAATGCTGCGCTGTGGAACATTCCAGGCAAAGCAATAACATCTCCATGACAAGCAGGTAGTGGACCTTTTACCAGAAAAGTTACATAGTCCAGCTTTAATCAACACAACCCCAGAATAGAGTCTACTATTTTGTTTAGAAACTAGCATATAAACGTATTCACATCATGTTTTCCGCTCGCTGTTTTGATATAATTGTTGTAAATACTTTGAAAATGGTCACTAGTTATAATTCCGCTCCTACTTTTTGGACACGTACCTGCTCCCGTTCCACCATTTTTGGACTTTTTGCCGTTTCTTTCCAATTTCTTGCTGCTGAAATGTTGGACATAATTAAGAAACAAATCATGCGCTAGGCTAGTTCTGCTGGAGTTAATTGGGAGCAGACTGTCCCCGCGTCCCTGCAAACCGGATTACTATGTGACACTTGTGCCGCGACTGTACACGCCCATCAGCCAAAACAATACGACCACTTACGCCGCAATAATGCAGATTCTGTACTATGTAACAAAAAACATTTAAAGGAGCAAATTTTAAAGTATAAATTACAAAAAGTCAACTACATTTGTTAAAACGAGTGAATAAATGTGTTGTATTCATATGTTTCAGGCAAATATTTCCTTCCCGATTTGCAGGATTTTGTGAGGACCTTTCCCCGTTCCAAAAATATAAGATATTGATTTCGATTGCGTTATCGCTATGACAACAGAGGACCGTCGCCATGCCGAATCCTTCAAATCGGGAAGGAATCATTGCGCCTGAAACTTGTGAAATTCATACTTTGCAGCTGATGTCGTCAACATTCTCTGGGGGTATGATGCTAACTGTAGGCACTGCGGTGTCTGAAGGTCTGTTACACAAGTTAGAGTTTAATCTGAGCTTTGTTTTAACACAGTCTGACCATGAAGAACCGATTTAACTGGAACTACAACAGGTGATTTGTGCTGTCAAACAAGTCTCTATCACATAACATTGCAGTCACAAGCTAGCTAGCATTAGCATTAGCATTAGCCTTAGCCAACAGTTTTCCAGTTAGTCACGCTCACCTTTTTGCTGAAAATCAAACACATAAACATAACGTTGAACACTTGCTAGTTATTGCTAATGTGTGCATCATATCACCATGGTAACTGCTGAACATTCCACCATAAACATACGAGAAGAACACCCCCAGCCTGATGTCATCTGAAATCCAGCAGTAGGTTGTGTTCATGTTTTGTTTTGTTTTTTTATAGAAGATTGAATTTATTTATATATCTAGATTATTTGACTGTTTTGAATTGCATTGCTACTTATTTCAAGCCAAGTTATTTGTAATTTGGTGTGAAAATCTCATTCTGTGGCAGATTTATTTTATTTCAAACCAGATTATTTTCACTTTTTATGGGCATTTTTTAATTAATCAGGCAATTTAAGTAAAGTAAATCCAACCTAACCATTTTAATTTAATGTATTCTGAATGTAAGTAGTGTATCTCATGATTTAATGAAGGAATCGTGTTAAAATGGCGGCTGCCCAAAAGTTACTGAAAAACGGTAATTTTCAGTCCATATTAAACAAGTGGTCATATTGTTTTGCTTGATTGACGTGCCATAAAGGTTTTATTGTTTCTATTTTCTTTATTTTCTTACAATAATGTACAAATAAAGTCATGAACCTTGTCTTGATTGTAGTAGTATTCAAATGCCTGTGTGGCAAAGGTGGGTAGCTAGAAGTAAAAGTACCATTACTTCAAAATCATATTACTCAAGTAGAAGTACAAAGTAGTGATCCATGCAAGTAAGAGTAAAAAAGTATTTGGAGAAAGTGCTACTTCTTGTAACTGTTTGGATTTATAAATTGAAGTTAATACAATTTGAAGGACATATTCATGAATATTGCACAAGAATTTGGGATTTTCAAAGTGTAGATCACAGTAATGAGGAAAACGAAATTATATCTGTAGGAGCAGGAAACACACATGTACCAGAGAGCAGAGACGGGAGCAGAGACGGGAGCAGAGACGGGAGCAGAGACGGGAGCAGAGACGGGAGCAGAGACGGGAGCAGGGACGGGAGCAGGGACGGGAGCAGGGACGGGAGCAGGGACGGGAGCAGGGACGGGAGCAGGGACGGGAGCAGGGACGGGAGCAGGGACGGGAGCAGGGACAGGAGGAGACGGGAGCAGAGACGGGAGCACGGAAAGGAGGAGACAGGAGTAGGGACATGACTAGAGACATGGACAGGACCAGAGATGGCAGTAGAGATGGGAGCAGAGACACGAACAGAGACAGGGGCAGGAGGAGACGGGACCATAGTAGAGGCAGGAACTGGAGCAGGAGCAAGGGAATTATTGTGGTTTACAATAAACAAAATGTCACGTCAACGTCATATTTATCAACAATATCAGCAGCAAAAAAACACAAATGTTCAAATCATTTCATTTTGTCGACATAAAGCTCAAGTTACTTTACTCACAGTGGGAAGAGGAACCGCAACTTTTACTCGAGTAAGAGTACTGTTACACTGTCCCATGTATTACTAAAGTAATAGTAAACCCGCTCTTAGAAGTACAGTTGTATTAAAGTAACCGTGACTGTACTTGGGTGTACCTGAGTACTCCTCTGCTGTGTACAGTGTGTTCTGAGCTGTGAGGTGAAAGGGGAGGCTGGTTACAGTTATGAGGCAATCATTGGCCTTTTTCTGCCAAATGGTGTCACAGTGTTAATTTTAACCGGCGGCCATGTTGAGAGCCGAGAGGAGGCAGGGGCGGCAGATGGTTGGATTTGGGCATGTTTCCTGTTGGCATCACTTACAATGAGGCTGACCGCGTGTGGCACTGTGCATAAACTCCATACTCCTATTCATTGATATGTGGATCTCAGATTAAAGCGGGACTAAGGCTGCAATAAACACGGCCTGATTGTGTTTTATTTACATAATCGGAATCGTTAATCTGGATTATACAGACTCTGAAACACATGCCACAAACACTTATAACAAAAAGAATAACCTAATTCTCATTTTCTGATCAATAATACACTTTTGATACTTTGCAGCTGATGTCATCAACGTTCCTTAGGGGTGTGATGCTAACCGGAGGCACTGCTCTGTCTGATATTTTCTTAGACTTTAATCTGAGTTTAATTTTAACACAATCAGACCAGAAAGAACTGATTTAGCTGGAAATACAACACGTGAGCGGATGAACGCACTTAAACAAGTCTCTCAAATAACATTGGCCAAAAGTTTTTCAGTTAGTCTCTCACCTTTTTGTTGAAAATCAAACGCCTAAACAGGATAATTTAGTATTTTTTCTTGAAGTTTCAGCCAATCTTAAAACTGTTTTTGGTAGTTATTGTTAATGTGTGCATAGTGTCACCAAGGTAACTGCTGAACATTTCGCCCTAGACATACAGTATTTATTCAATTACAGATGTTTTATGTTTTATTGATAAAAAAAAAAAGACTTGCCTCTCCACAGATGTGATGTCACCTCTTTGTCTCCTTGAAGATAGGTAAGTTCAATGTCATACTGTGATATATTCTGGGAAAAGCGACAATAAATGGAAATAAATCTTGTGACATTGCAGAAGCGAAATCGAAACAATGCCACGGCGAATGAGTGCTGTAATCAAAGCGAAAGACGGTCCAGCGAAATACCCAAAAGTCACTGACACTTTTAAATCTTCAATAACTCCTATAATTCTTAAGTTACACTCGCCAAATTTTAGCAGTAGGTAAAATGAACCTTCCGAGATTTTTGGCAATATATACGGTTATAATTGTTCACTTACACTTGAACTTATCACTACTTAAACTAGTGGAAGTAAAACTGACCTAATGTTTTTTAAGTGTCCACCATTTTCGGTTTCACTCTGAATCGCCCAATCCAACACACTTTGCGTCACATTTGAAAGGATTTACGAACTTATGGCTCTTATTTGATCCTCGATATTACGTTTTAAGTTGTTTAGTGTCTGAGGTTTATTCACAAACACCTTTTCTTTAACATAGCCCCGCAGGAACAAATCGGGACTAGTCAGGTCTGTGGAGATCACGTACTGCCCCCTGTCTTTGAAAACCACTTATTCCTTTAATGGCATTTACGCTCGGGGCATCTCTGGTATTAAAATGTCGACGTAACACCGCTGGGTTTGTGAGTTTGACCCCTGTGACTCAAAGTACCGCTGTACGATGAGGGTTCGTTCCTCAGTGCTATATTTGCTCGTATTAATATCAGAAAGGTGGTTCTAAATCAGCGGCGTCAAACTCATTTTCACTGAGGGCCACATCAACAAAATGGTCACTCTCAAAGGGCCAGATGTAACTGTAAGACAATATAAATGTAACTAAATGTGAACAAATCTAATGTAAAATAAATGCAACCGCTTTTTAATCTTGTTAATTATCCGTTTCTATATTTATTACTTATTTAAATTCAAAATATTGTGTACGAAGTTGCATAGACATGAAAAAATAGCTGTGTAACTGTGTATTTCCTGATAAACTGATATTTTAAGACAGTCAAGTTTTAATTTACCTTGTCGCGGGCCACATAAAATGACGTGGCGGGCAACATTTGGCCCAGGGGCCTTGAGTTTGACACGTGTGTTCTAAATGCTCTGAAAAAATAAAATAAAATAATTAGAAAAAAAAGAGTTATGGAATTGTTTTCAACTGTCAGTGACTTTTGGGCTGTATTAGAGTGTGTGAACTTTTTTTTTTTGGTGGTGACTTTTTTTTGGGCCAGACAGCGTATTTTAGTTATAACTTTAGCAGGATCTCATAATCAACTGTACTTTTGAGTCCCTTTAACTCAAAAGTGTTTCAAAATAAACTATAAACTAACACTTAAACATCGAAACAAAATACGCAGAGACATTGAAACCAAAAAATTAACTTAAACCAGTTCTCCGCTCCACATGGTCCGGCCCACGACCACACCCAAGTCTTTAAAAATGGCCGACATAGGACACGCCCCCTCTTGTATATGTGTTCTAACTCATTTGAACACGTTTAACCAAATAAAACCTGCTGTAAGTGTGGTATTTAACTGAAACGTAGACTAACTAAAAGACTAAACAAAACAAACCCGGGATAGTTACGTTTAGTGTTTGATTGAAAATTGAAAAAAAATTATAGGAAATGAACAAAAGTGTGAATATAAACAAAATTAAGGTGAGATTAACGGTGCAAAGGTGCTTTAAATATAATGAATAACTGTCGTAGAGAAATGTAACCGAACCTGTCACTTTAACTACCTTAAAAACATGTATTCTTACTTTAAGCTTGATCACCTCTTCACAGATCTGACCTGTAACTAACTCCATGGAGACCCGTAAGTTTAATTGAGGTTTTACGAGTCACATTGTGAAACATAATACTCAAATGTAGCCCGTCCGTGCGGCAGCTTAGACCACAATAACCCCGTGTTGCATTGAAATAACTGTTCTTACATCATTTGGGTATTTCTGCGGTTGGAGCGGCCTCCTCTCTCTCTGTGATGGAGATGGACAGGAGGCGGAGGCGGTTGCTAAGTGACGGAGACAGTGGGGTTCTTGTTGCCGAGCGATCACACAGTGGACCCTCTCTACTCGCAGCATCCCATAATACCCCAGCCTCTCCTCGCGCCGCGGGAGGCCCATCTCGTATAGAGCGAAGCTTTAATTTACTGCAAATGCAAAACGAAATATAGAACGTCCTCAGTCAAACAAGAATCAAAAAGCACATTTATATCAACGGGATTATTTTTGATTTAAATGAAACTTACACCCAAAAAAAGTAAAATGTTAGAACTTTAAATCTTGATCTTAAACGGCCCATGTGACACTATTTTTTGATCTATGTTATGTTTCCTCATCACAAACAGACCTGGAGGTTTTGTTTTGTTTCATTTACACACTTCTCTCAAACCAAAAACACTCTGTTCCACCTTGTGATGTCATCATGTGGTAATACAGGAAGTGCTCCACTGTTTTTTTAAACTCCACACACCTTCACTAGAATCATTTGGATGATTTCGACCCTGGAATTGCCAATATCTATAGAATTAAAGGTATGTGGAAGCTTTAACTTGAAAACTACCACTTTGTGACATCACAAGGTGGAACAGAGCATTTTGAGCTTTGCAGATGTGAACAGACTAATAATAAAAAGTTACTCAAACATGTGTGAATGAAACATGACTTAAATCTCACAAGTCACTTTTGTGTAATGTAGGACCTTTTAATGGTACTGTTGTCTCCATGGTGATATTATTTTGCCTAGAATTTTTCACAGTATGGCATTAAACATATCTAACATTTATTAAATTGCATGTTTTTATTGCAAAGATTTAAAGTTTTTTTTAAACTTCTTATTGTGAGCAGGTTCACCTCTCCACAGATCTGACCTGTAACTTGCTTGGCCTGGAGGCACTGCCTGCTTGTCTCCATAGGTGGATACATTTAATGCCATACTGTGGAACATTCCAGGCAACTTTTTGGAGACAAGCAGGTGGCTGATCTTGCAAAAATGTTCCACAATGTAGCTTTTGCCTTGCCTTGAAAACATAACTACTATAGTCTTCCTCACTTACCTGATGCATTCTGAGCATCCTATTTAGTTTTGCTGTGACGGTAACACAAACAACCACTAGCATGCTAACACACACTTCCTCACTATTGTACAGTAAAATGCTTTAATTAGATGCAGACAGCTCAAATACAAAACGAGGTACAGGGGCTTTAAAGGTCCTATATTACTCAAAACTGACTCTTGTGAGGTTTAAGTCATGTTATAATGTTTCTTTATTATTAGTCTGTTTACATCTGCAAAGCTCAAAATGCTCTGTTCCACCTTGTGATGTCATGAAGTGGTAGTTTTAGCAACCTCTTACCTTAAGTTCAGTAGAGATTTGCAATTCCAGAGCAGAAATGATCCAAATGAGTCTAGTGAAGGTGTGTGGAGTTTAAAAACACAGTGAAGCACTTCCTGTATTACCACATGATGACATCACAAGGTGGAACAGAGTGTTTTCTCAGCCTAAATATGTCGGGTTTGTGTGTTAAACATGTGTGAATAAAACAAAACACTACTCCAGGTCTGTTTGTGATGTGGAAACAACATTAGAACAGAGATCAGAAATAGCGTAATATGGACCTTTAAGTAAAAAGTGTGAGAAAACTCTTAATAATAATAATAATAATAATAATAATAATAATAATAATAATAATAATAAAAAATACCAATAATAATAATCAAAATAATAATAATAACCCTCATAATCATAATAAAGCAGAGGAGAGAGGAGACATGGCGAGGAGACGAGATTGGTTCAAACAGTTTCCATGGTTTCCAGACGTTTCCATGGAAATGTGAGGTGCCAATAAAACCATGTGAAGACAGGTCGACGCACAGGTGCAGCTCTGAGACACAGGGACACGGCACATTATGGACTGAGACAGAGCAGGACGAGGACGAGGACGAGGAGGAGGAGGAGGAGGAGGAGTACTACTGTTATTATTATTAGCAACAGTAGTAGTAGTAGTAGTTTCAGGAGTAGCAGGAGTAGTAGTAGTAGACTATGAGTAGTGAAGTGTTCTACCTTGTTTGTCGTTGCTTGTAGTGGTTATAACAATACTAGTAGTAGTAACTGCAGTTGTAGAATAGGGCAGTAGTACTCTAGTAGAACTGCTAAACGTACTAGGAGTAGGCAAGTAGTAGTTTAGACTAGTAGTTTTAATAATAGGCTATTATTAGTTGTAGGCTAGTTGTAGTAGTCGTAGGCATGGCTTTTGGAGTATAACTAATAGTGGTACTAGTAGTGACGTGTACTACCTTGTTTGTGGTTGGCTGTAGTAGTAACAATATTAGTAGTAATAGCTGCAGTAGTAGTATAAGCTAGTAGTAGTAGTAGAAGTAGAAGTAGTAGGGGCAGGGGCTGTAGTAGTAGTAGGTGGAGTATGAGTAATAGTGCTACTAGTAGTGAAGTGTTCCACCTTCTTTGTAGTTGGTTGTAGTAGTTATAACAATAGTAGTAGTAGTAGGAGCTGCAGTAGTAGTACAGGCCAGCAATACTCTAGTAGGATTGCTAAAAGTAGTAGTAGTAGGCTAGCAGTAGTTTAGGATAGTAGTTGTAGTAATAGGCTAGTTGTAGTAGTCGTAGGCAGGGGTAGTGGAGTATGAGTAATAGTGGTACTAGTAGTGAAGTGTACTACCTTGTTTGTAGTAGCTGCTTGTAGTAGTTATAACAATATTAGTAGTAGTAGTAGTAGCAGCTGAAGTAGTAGCATAGGCTAGTAGTGGCTCCTACAAGTAGCAGTAGTAGTAAATGTGTCCATTAAACTATTACTTTGATAGTATAGTAGCGCAGTAGAGTAAGAGTCGTACTTATTTTAGTATTTATCTAGTTAACTTTGTTGTTGTGGTAACACTTGTACTATTACTGCTAGTAGTTGTTGAGTATAATGATTTTAATTGCGTTGGTAATAGAAGTAGTGGTAACAGCAGTAGGCTAATTAGCGCTGGGAGTAGTTGTAGTACTCGTAGTAGTTGTAGCACTTGATATTTTGGATAGACTTACACCAGAGGAAAGCGACGGAGAGAGAGTGAAGGATTAAAAGAGAGCGATGGAGAGAGGAGTGAGGTAAACAAGGTGAACGCGGTGGAGGCAGTGGGCCTATTTTGGTGGAGATGGTTGTCATAGAAACTCGGCGCAGGTACATAAACAGTGAAGGACCAGAGCGGAGCGGGTCTGAACACACAGGCTGAAAATATAAGCATTCAGATACAAACCTCAGAGTAGCAGTTTATGAGGTTTACTGCGAGTATTACTGTTTAAAATATCTGCTTTTGTCTAATGGCGAAGCAGTGTGAAATATTAGTTTTTTTCTATGACGTAACAAAAATGGGCATATTAAAAACAGTTCTTAGATGTAACTGAATACATGTACTGACAGTGCGTGTTCCAAATACTACTTTTGAGTAAATGTATTCTGGCACAGTTACTTTGTCATTTGGTGGTGTTTAGAGTACAATTACTTTTCTAAACTCAAAGGAATACATTATAGTACTTGGCACAGTTTAGGTTTTAAACACAGAATCAATGAGAAATATAGAAAATACTGCTCTTATAGTGAGTGGATGTGTGATTTTAACTTCTACAACTAGCGATATGCAGAACAAACAGGGTAAAAGTATTCGAAGTATTCAGAATATAGTACTCTGATTGGACTGTGTATCAGAGTACTTTACAAAATACATTTTTATTCAGGTATTTAATATTCTGTAGCTGAATACATTTTCAAGTATTCTTCCCATCACTGATTATAAATATTATTATAAATGCACTACACTACTAGACAAAAGTTTGGACTCACCTTCTCATTCATAGTTTTTTTTTTTTTTTTTTACTACTTTCGACATTTTATATAACATATTTTCTGGAGTATAAGTCGCATCTGAGTATAAGTCGCACCCTGACCAAACTATGAAAAAAGTGCAACTTATAATCCAGAAAAAACGGTGCACAGAGAGGACATCAAATATATGTAAGTAAGATGGATATGGAATAATGTAGTAAAGAAAAAAAAAAGTCTCTAAATAACTAAGTACTCATATTTTTTATATATATTTTAGATTCAGATCCTCAAAATACCACACAGAGATGTGTCACAGGCAGAAGAACTAACCTCCTTCAGCTGAACTCCAAGATGAAGGAGATGGTGCAGCAGGACACAGCATCAGCCGGAGACCATGGACGTGGACGCTGTGGAGGTCGTGGGCCTACAGCTCGACCACAGACGGGACTGATCTGTGAATATGGACCTACTCTACGGAAAAGGGACAGAGCAGTTAGGACTTTCTCAGAAGGTTGTAGTTCTTCAACATCCGCTCGAATCTCCTGCTGATGTTCTACCAGACGATCATTTCCAGTGTCCTCTTCAGTGTAAGTTCAAGTTAACATTCCCTTTAGTTCAGTAGACATCGGCAATTCCAGGACTGAAATCATCCAAATGATTCTAGTGAAAGTGTGTGGAGTTTAAAAACACAGTGGAGCACTTCCTGTATCACCACATGACATCGCAAGGTGGAACAGAGTGTTTTCTTTTTTTTTGAGAGAAGAACTCAGCCTAAATCATGGACTATATATGTAAAGGGACATAGCTAACCTGCTAGCTGCCATGTTCCAAATAAGAAGTGATCGTGGACGTGCTTCTGGCCCCATCGACTCTGGCTCCAGTTCAGTTTCTATTGAAAAAACGTCGCCCCTCTCTCTGTAACTGCTGCTGTCAGAATCGTCAATTTGGTCTTAAAATGTTCGTATTAACCCGCTCTACACGATCCTGGCGGAAAGGGGCATTGTCTTCAACAACTGCTAGCCTTCTTCTCCACTTCCTTATACAGTTTATGATCTGAATATGCAGGATTTGTGTGTTAAACATGTGCAAATGAAACAAAACACAACTCCAGGTCTGTTTGTGATGAGGAAGCAACATTATAACAGATCAGAAAATAGAGTAATATGTGCCCTTCGAAGTATTTTCCCAAGATTGTCTGCTTCCAGTGAAGGGTGGGTGGATGTGAGCAGTAATGAGGTTCCTCGAAGGGCTCAGAGGGTGGGAGTGTCTGAATCTCAGTTCCTGTAACTGTTGTGAAAACGCCCTTAGTTTATCATTGTGGATTCATATTGTTAGTTGTTGTGAATGAGCGAAACTTCAAAGCTTTTTCCTGTAAATGAGATTCACTGGAAAAACTAGCAAAATGCAAAATACGGCAACCGGATCACTGCTGGGAAGGTGTAGTCAAATCACTGTGTAGAAGTTGACTGGAGTAATAGTAGTAGTGGTAGTCGTAGTAGTAGTTGGAGTAAGCCTAGAGTAACAGTTGTATTATGAATAGCAGGAGAGTAACTTGCTCAATGTGTATTTGAAAGTATAAGGATCATATTTTATTAACTTTAAAGGAGTATTAACACATTTAGATCACCATGTTACCTTTTATTGTTTTGGAAATGCTATATTTGCCGAAAACAACGTATTAACAACGTGTTTTATGAGTTTCACTTTCGTATTTGATGCTCTGAGTCTCCCCTCCCTCCACGCTAAGCCACTCCCCCTTCAGAGCGCTATCACAACACAGTTAGCATGCATGACGCTAATGAAACTACTGCACATCGCATCAGGTTTTGTATATTTATTTGTATATTTATGGAGATTCTTCAGACATGTTTTTGATGAGGGAACAATGTTATAACACGGTAGAAAGATTTTACATAATACCCCGTTTAATGAGTTTTTAGTCATGTTATACCGGCGTTAGCATACTCGTACGTATTTTTGATTGATTTATGTGAGTAATCTTGTATTGTCCTGCGTCTGAGACTTGAGTGCTTGGAAAAATCCTGTTTTCACCTACCCCCTATCTCCACCCACTGCTCTGTACTTACTCACAATACTTCAAAAATTCAGACTCCAAGTAAAGTAGATTCAGAAAAGTCCCATAGGTCCTTTTTCCACTGGTCTGGCTAATTCATTTGAAGCTCCTAAGTGACTAAAATCCTCTACATTTTTATTATAAATGATTTAACCCGTGCAGTAAATATATTTTTGCAGTGTGGAACATAATTTTCATTTTAAACTAACATTTGTGAGTTTCATAACAGGGTTCTTGTTTGGCAGCCTCCTCCATCCTTCCCTTCTGTCCTCCTTCCTCGTCTCTTGTCTCCTCTTTCTTCTCCTCCTTCCTAACTCCCCCCCTCCTCTCCTCCCTTCCTCTCCTATCTCCCATCTCGTCTTCTCTCTCCTTGTCTCCTTTCCTCGCTGAAGGACAGAGGTTTTCCCACAATTGCTCCGTCGCCATGGAAACGCCGCTGCTGCAGAGGGGAGAGAGAGAGGCCGGTGCGGCGTGTGCGGGGCGGGCGACCGAGGATGTGTGAGCGCGGAGCTAATGCTAACGCCACTTGTTCACTGTTGGATTGTTATGTCACGCTAAAAACTGCTAACTTGAGCTAGCGAGGCGCACTTGCACGTACACACCACGTCAAAACTGAACCAGAACTCGACCTGGATTAGAAAAGGACCAAACCAGGTCTACGTCAGGACTAAATCACGATCCAACCAGGTCTAAACTAGCCTTTCGTTGAGACTATTTTCGTTCATCTCACATTTGAGCTTCTTAAAGGTCCACTGTGTAACTTTTCCGGTGAAGTGTCGGCTACCTGCTTGTCTCCATGGAGATGTTATTGAGTTGCTGAATGTTTGACAGTATGATAATCAACGGTCTATCTCATCGAAGACAAGCAGGTGACACCACTAGACCAAGTTACAGGTCAGATCTACGGAGAGGGAACCTGTGTTCACACTAGAAAGTACATTTTTAAAAATAAACATATAACATGAGAGTGAGCAAAAATACAGTACAAGCAGAAGTAACACGAAATACAGTGACACATAGGAAAAGTAGGATAAAAATACAAAGATAACCTGACTATCTAGTATTAAATGCCAGGGAGAAGAAGCGGGTTTTCAGTCTAGACCTAAACTGAGTTAAAGAGGAAGTATTATGTTTGTTTTTTTTAGCTTTCTACCATGTTATAATGTTGTTCCCTCATCAAAAACATGCCTGAAGAGGTTTTAGACGTCATCCATGCATGTTTGAGTAATTTAGTGATCTCTCCCGGGCCCTATTCGAACAGCCTGTGCAAGACTCCGCCCACAAGCCTACATCATCCATCCAATTCTCCATAAATATACAAAAACATGACGCAAAACTGTACACAGCACCTTGACAAACCTGATGTGATGTGCAGTAGTTTCATTAGCGGGATGCAGCTGATTGTTTTGTGATAGCGCTCTGAAGGGGGAGTGACTTAGCAGAGAGAGGGGGAGGAGACTCGAAAGTGAAACCTACAGTATAAAACATGTCAATATGTTGTTTACGGTGAATTTAGCATTTTCAAAACAATAAAAGGTAACATGGTGATCTAAATACGTTAGCAATGAACACGCGTATAACTGAATAAAGGCAAAATGTATTCGTTTAATGTCATACTAGCCTATTCTTTTTTTTTTTCTTCTAAGTTTGTAATGAATCACACCTTGACCACCGTCTTACCCTGCCTCCTTGCGTCCCCGTCACACCTCCACTGTCCCTGCGTGTGCCGCGTCCTTGTCCCTAGCGTCTTTGTTAGCATTGTTATCATTGTCATCATTATTGGGTCATTTAGCAGACAGCGGCTCCTCGGAGAATACCAATACATCAGTAACACACGAGCCGTTACGAGCGCAGGGCGACCAAGGCCAGCGCAGACTCAAGTGTTTTTATAGCTCGTTTAAAGGCACCGTACTGGATTTTTACTGTCGTGAAAATGTGAAAAACAGAACTGGTTTTAAACGGTTTGCAGAGGTCCAGAGTTATTCCTCACTTACCTTAAGCATTCTGGGCGTCCTAATAGGTTCTGGGCACGGCGGCACGTTAGCTAGCTCACTGTGTCTCGACGTTAACGGTTACTTTTATTAAAATCGGAAAACATAAAGTAAATAACCTATTAAAACTTGAGGCACGGACTCTCCACCCTATTAAAACTCAAATTAATTAAAATAAACACCATCCAATTATATTTAAATGCAGAATTCTTCAATGTGTGGTGTTGTATTAATGTTTATTATGTGTCAAAATTAGCATTAGCGTTAGCATTGAGACACAAACATCTCTCTTTCTAAACATAAACGTGTCCTCTGGTGATGTATTCATTTTATTTTTGTGGTGTTTAACATGTTGTCAGTGACATCCACACACAGCTCCCTGTCCACTGCCTGATCTTTCAATATTTATTCATTTTAGCACGACTCGGCAAAATTAAACAGGAAGTAATGATGCTAACAGTGAGGCTGCTGGGAGCTATTGTGCACAGAGCCTATTATTCACCGTCATACGTTTATAAGTCTTTTCACAACTTTCAGAGACCAGAGCTGTCATGGCAAAGCTAATAACTGCTAGCATGCTAACACACACTTCCTGATTATCCGACAGTAAAACGCTTTATAATTAGATGCAGACAGAACGCAGTGGACTTATTTTGACCTCAGGAGCTGTTTATACAATATATCTGCACTGAGGCAAGATAACGTCGCTCAAATACATGGGAAAAAACACGTACTGGCCCTTTAATACACAATTTGTTTATGATGAAATACGTTTTAAGCGCTTTACTAAGACATGAGAGCTGTTATTATAAAGAGCTACCCAAAAACAAATTGAAATCAGTCAGAAATAAGTTGGCACAACCCCAAAACTTCCCGTTCTCTGATTGGAGGCTTGTTCGCATCGGGGACGTCTAATCTCACCTCTCTTGTTTGTACAGGTCGGTTGTGCTGCTGACGCTAAATGCTGGAGATAATTAGCCTCTATGGCAGACCCAACGCATAGGCCCCATTGTCAGCTCAGGTCTGATGGGTTTCCATGGAAACCAGCGCGACTCCGAGTTACAACGTCGTCATTTATAGAGGTAAAAGTGACACACGCCATGCACGAACTGGATCTGTATATGTATCATGCTTATAAGTCTATCTCTAAAAAGCAGCAAATGTTGACTTTAAAGGTCTTATATTACACAAAATGAACTCGTGTGAGCTTTAAGATGTGTTATAATGTTGTTACCAAACCTCAAAATGCTCTGTTCCACCTTGTGATGTCATGAAATGGTAGTTTTCAAGTTAACAGCTACTTTTACCTTGTTGTATGTGTAGAGATTTGCAAATCGTTGGGCTGAAATGATCCAGATGATTCTAGTGAAGGTGCGTGGAGTTTAAAAACACAGTGGAGCACTTCCTGTATTACCACACGATGACATCACAAGGTGGAACGGAGTGTTTTCAGTTTGAGAGAAGAACTCCACCTAAATATGCAGCGTTTGTGTGTTAAACATGTGTGAATGAAACAAAACACAACTCCAGATAAAACATAGATCAGAAAATAGTGTCATATTGGCCTTTTGTGCAGTTGAGCCGTCATCTTCTAACCAGATTGTTCGTGGTTCATCAGGGTTGTAGCCAGTTTACATTGTTGTTGTGTCATTGGGCAAGACACTGTGAATGTGATTTGTTGGTGCAGATTGGCAGACACAGTCAATATATACTGCAAGTGTTAAAAGCCATACTAGTCAAATCCTTTAGTCTCACAGGAGGCAATAGATATCTTTGTTTTCCATTTACATGTGTGTTGTTTGGTCATCCTTGTCTGTATTTAAATGCTAATGTTAAACGTGTTATTTCTCTGAGCCAAGAAGACCAAATGTCCAGCCAGACTGACCTAAATATAAATTGTACCAGGGGAAGGGCTTGGACCTCAGACAGTATTTCAGTGTGTTATCCCACTGCCCCGGGTCACTGCCGCAGAAAACTGTGTGTCGGTAGTGGGACCGTTTGTTTTTACCGGTGCAAACGTGACAAAACCAACACAGACAGTCTTCTTGTATGTTTTGGTATCATTTTGCATCTAATTTTCACGATAACATGTTACCTTTTATTGTTTTGAAAATGCTATATTCAGCAAAAACAACGTATTAACATGTTTATTAAGTGTCATTTTTGTTTTTGACGCTCTGAGTTTCCCCTTCCTTTGCTCTCCGTGCTAAGTCACTCCTCCTTCAGAGCGCTATCACAACACAATCAGCTGCATCCGCTAATGAAACTACTGCACATCACATCAGGTTTGACAAGTTGCTGTGTACAGTTTGTTTCATGTTTTTGTATATTTATGGAGAATGGGTGATTATGGCCATGGGTGATGTAGATTTGTGGGCGGAGCCTCGTACAGAATGTTACTGCTAAACGTACAGAGGGTTTGAATAGGGAGCAGGAGAGATTGCTAAATTACTCAAACATGCACGGATGACATTTAAAACCTCTTCAGGCCTGTTTTTGATGAGGAAACAACGTTATAACATGGTAGAAAGTAAAAAAATAAAATAAAATCATAAAAACTTTGCTAAACACCCCGTCTTTAACCAAAATACTTGTGATTTTGTTGAAAGTAGATGTTTATTTTCTTACCTTCAGTCCAGATGTGTCCAGCTCCACCTGCAGCTGTAGACTGTGGTCATAACTACTGTGTCTGCCAGAGCATCTGTTCCTCTCCTCTTTTTCTCTGTCTCTTCTTTCTGCACCTCTCTCCCATCCCTCATCTTTCCTCTGTTGTTTTTTCTTTCACTTTCTACTTTGTCTCTCACTGCTACCCCCTTTCAACTCTCTCCTCTCTCTCACTCTCTTCTCGCTACCTCCCCCTTTTCTGTCCTCTCCCCAATCTGTCCTCTCTCTTTAATCCCACTATCCCTCCTCTCTCTCTTCTACCTCTCTTTCACCCTCCCAATCACCATCTCTATCTCTTTTCTTTCACCTCTCTACCTCCTCCCACATTCTATCTCTTCTCTCTCCCCTACCCCGGTCTCCCCCACTCTCCCCTTCTGTCTCTTCTTTGCCCTCTCTATCTCTCTTTTTCTGTCTCTTCTCTTCTCCCTTCCTCTCTCTTTTCTCTTTTTTTTCTTTTTCCCATCTCCCCCTGGTCTCTCTTTCTTCCTCCAGCACTCCCCCTCTATATCTTCTTCTCTCCTCTCTGTCTCTCTTTTTTCTCTCCTCCCTCTCTCTTTTTCTCTCTCCCACTCTGTCCCTATATCTTTTATCTCTTCTCTAACTTTTTTCTCTCTATTTCTCCCCCTCTGTCTCTCCTCTCTATATCTCTCTTTTCTCTCTCTCTCCCATCTCCCCTTGGTCTCTCTCTCTCTGTCTCTCTCTCCCCCTACCTCTACCTTCCCCCCACTATCTCTGCTCCCTAACTCTCTCTCCTTTCTCTTCCCCATCTCCCCTGGTTTCTCTCTCTCTCTCCCCTCTCTTCTCTCTTCCCCCCTCTATCTCTCCTGTTTTCTCTCTCCCCTTTCTCTCCCTTCTCTCTCTCTCCCCTCTCTCCCCGCCTCTATCTCTCCTGTCCTCCCTTTTCTCTCTCTCTCCCCTTCCTCTCCCCTCTCTCTCTCTCCCCCCTCTCTCCCCTCTCTTCCTCCCTCTATCTCTCCTGTCCTCTCTCCCCTCTATCTCTCTCTCTCCCCCCTCTCTTCCTCTCTCTCTGTTCACACAGATAACTGCCTGTATCTCTGTCCTATAGGGTCCATTACATCAGTGTTTCTTTGACCTTTCAGAGACCCTCATGTTTCTGCCTCACTTCAGCTCTGCTCATCCTGTCTTTTCTTTACCTCCCTCTGTCTCTGTTCATCCGATAACTGTATATTTTACATCTTTTCCCCTCCCTCTTCTCCCCCCTTACTCTCCCTTCTCTTGTCTCAGCCCCTCTCCTCCCCCTCCCTTTTCATCTCTCTCTCCTGTATCCCTTTCTTCTCTCTTTTCTTTCTCTCCTTTACCTCTCTCTCCTTCTTAACCCCCCTCTGTCCTGCCTCTACGCCTCTCCTCTATCTTTTTTCTCATCTTTCTACTGCTATCTCACTTTATCCCACTATCTGCCTCTCTCGCTCCTTCTTACCCTCCCTCTCTCCTCTTTCTGTATCCCTCTCCTCTTTGTCTCTTTCTTTACCTCTCTCTATCGCCCCCTCTCTCTCCTTTCTGTATCCCTCTCCTCTATCTCTCTCTCCCCTTTCTCTCCTTCTTTACCCCCCTCTCTCTTCTCTCCTTCCTATATTCCTCTCCTGTTTTTTCTCTTCTTCTGCTCCTTCTTTACCTCTTTTTCCCTCCCCCTGTCTCCTCTTCTTTATCCCCCTCTCTGTCATCTCTTTCCCTCCTTCTTTACCCCTCTCTCTCCTCTCCTTCCTCTATCCCTCTCCTCTTTCTCTCCTTTTTTAGCTCTCTCTATCTCCTTAACCCCCCTCATCTCTCTCCTCTTTTCTTCTTTCTCTGTCCTTCATTATCTCTCTCCCTCCTTCTCTCGTTCGTTACACCGTCTCTCTCCTCTCCTTCCTGTATCTATCCTATCCTATCCCCTCTCTCCCTTTCTCTCTCCTTCTTTACACCTCCCTGCCACGCTCTCATCTCTCCCCCCCTCTTTCTCTCCCTGCTCCCTGTATCCCTCTCTTCCGTACTCATAGTGGTCTCCTCTCTCTCTCTCTTTTGCTCTCTCCTCCATATATCCCTCTCTTATGTACCCCCCTCTCTCTCCTCTTCTCTCTCTCCTCCCTGTATCCCTCTCTCCTCTCCTCTCTCTTTCTCTCTCTCCATCCCATATCCCTCTCTTCTGTACCCCCCTCTCTCTCTCTCCTCTCCTTTCTCTCCTCTCTCTTTCTCTCCTCCCTGTATCTCTCTCCTCTCTTTCTCTCTCTCCTCCCTGTATCCCTCTCCTCTCTTTCTCTCTCTCCTCCCTGTATCCTTCTCTCCTCTCCCCTCTTTCTCTCTCTCCTCCCTGTATCCCTCTCTCCTCTCCTCTCTCTTTCTCTCTCTCCATCCTGTATCCCTCTCTCCTGCAGCCCTCTCGTCTGTACCCCCTCTCTCTCTCCTCTCTCTTTCTCTCTCTCCTCCCTGTATCCCTCTCCTCTCTCTTTCTCTCTCTCCTCCCTGTATCCCTCTCCTCTCTCTTTCTCTCTCTCCTCCCTGTATCCCTCTCTCCTCTCTCTTTCTCTCTCTCCTCCCTGTATCCCTCTCTCTTGCAGTCCTCTCGTCTGTACCCCCCCTCTCTCTCTCTCCTCTCTCTTTCTCTCTCTCCTCCCTGTATCCCTCTCCTCTCTCTTTCTCTCTCTCCTCCCTGTATCCCTCTCTCCTCTCTCTTTCTCTCTCTCCGTCCTGTATCCCTCTCTCCTGCAGCCCTCTCGTCTGTCTGGCCTGTCACCTCACATCCTCTCATTCGCCGCTTTGGGGATTAGTTGAGGGAAAAGTTGCCAGATTTCACAAAAACATCTGCAGTGGACTCCAGTTTGTTGAGGCTAATAGAGAGTCGGGGGAGGGCTCCAGGAGAGGGGCGGGGCTGGGGGCGGAGACACGGGGGGATTGTGGGAACGCACTGAAGACACGCCCCCTACAGCAGAGACTGACAGTTCCAACGCTTCCATCATCCAAATGATTCTAGTGAAGATGAGTTTAAAAACACAGAGGAGCACTTCCTCTTTTACCACGTGACATCACAAGGTGGAACGGAGTGTTTTCTGTGTGAGAGAAAGAGCCTAAATATGCAGGGTTTGTGTGTTAAACGTGTGAATGAAACAAAACACAACTCCAGGTCTGTTTGTGATGAGGAAACATTAGAAAATAGTGTAATATGTGTCTTTTAAAATACTGAATTAAAGGCCGATTTTCATTCATTTTTTTTATTTTTTTCCCATGTACAAATATATAGTAAAAGCAGCTCTTTGGGTTAAAACGAGAACGATGTTTGTCCTCTGCGTCTAATTATATAGCATTGTATTGTATTGTGTTCAGGAAGTGTGCTGTTAGCATTGAACGCTCTAGTCTCTGAAAGTTGTGAAAAACACTTATAAACTCATCGGCAGCCATATTTGTTTTGATACGAACGGCCCAAGCTTGTCCCTGATTGGCCGATCCACCTGTCAATCACGCCCATCCAAACTCAGTGATCAGACTCACATCTTTATACATACACACACACATAAAGTACTGAACAAGTGTGTATTGTAGATCTAAGACAAAACCAGCGACTTTCTCTATCTGTGCATTTTTCGTACACTTAAAGTTCCGCATTGTTGTTTTAAGGCTTTCTTGATTTGCTCCGAGCCTGTTCTCTCTCTTTTCTCTTGTTTGAATGTTGCTCGTATCATGCTCTCGGGGCCCGTCTCCACAAATACGACAGATTGTGTAAACAGCTTTACAGTTTGACACATGTACCCACAGCCTGTATGAATGTATGTATGTGTGTATATATATATAGATCTGCATATATATATATTTTAGTCTCGGGATGCCACCTCTGATTCCGCACACGGCGCTCGGAGATGACACCATTTCCTCTGCGTAAAAGAGACAGTCTGCTGCCGCTGGTTGGGTTGCCAGGTTTACATGTAAAAATCATGAGTGTACAATTTGTGTCATGTAGCGGCGTAGGGACGGAGTGACAGAGGAGCGAAAAAAAAGCAAAAAAAAGAAGAAAAAAAAAGGAAAATCTATAGTTTGAATGATTTATTATGTGAGCGCTGCAGTGGCTCAGAGAACGAAGGATAAAAAGAAAGAAGAGGAATATTTGACTTTTGTGGGGTATTAACCGCTAACACGTAACATATTTAGGTCGCCATGTTAGCGTTTATTGTTTTGAAAATGTTATATTTGTCCAAAAACAATGTATTAGCACGTTTTATGAGTTTTACTTTAATCTCTGACATTCTGAGCCTACTCTCTCTTCTGCTCTCCATGCTAAGTCACTCCCCCTTCAGAGCGCTGTCACAAAACATTCCCACTAATGAAGCTACTGCACATCATATCAGGTTTGTTGAGTTGCCGTGTACAGTTTTGTATCATGTTTTTGTATATTTATGGAGAATTGTCGTGTGGGAGCGTAGGTGACGTAGGCTTGTGGGCGGAGCCTTGTACAGAATCTTACAGCTAACAGTAAGGAGGGTTCGGTAGGGCCTTGGAGAGATCGCTAAATTTCTCAAACATGCTGGACATCTTAAACCTCTTCAGACATGTTTAAGAATACACCCCCTTTAAAAAAAAAAAAAAAAAAAAAAAGGAATATTGTCATCTGTTTAAATCATTTGTTTTCAATTGACATGAAATTATTAGATTTTTGGTTGATCTAAAATAAGTAAGTACATAAATAAATAAATAGATTTTATTTAGGACCAAACTTTCATTGTTCTAACGCAGAAAAACAAAACACAAACAAAATCTGTGAATGAATAATGCAGCAGTTGGACATCTTAAAAATGTCCAAACAGTCTGATTTGTACCAAAAACCATTATCGTTTATATAATTTAGCAATATATTTGAGAACCAATATTTTCTCCGTTAAAGCTACCATCTGTAATTAGACTGGCTGACCCTCCCCCGTTGTATTCTCACATACCACCACTAGATACTGTCCAGGTTACTGCTGTCTGATAGTGTCCCAGCTTTGATCTAATAGAAGAAGAGCAACGAGCACAGGAGAGACTCACCAGCGACATCTACTGGTGCAAAAAACAAAAACAAAAAAAACAAAAAACGAGCAGATGGTAGCTTTAAAACATCTCAAGGCAATTAATTAGACCTACCTAAGTCAAATCCAAGCAGTAATTCAACCCTTACTCTACTACTGCCCTCGTGTCCATTGGCAAGACACATTACTCCCTTTCGTCACAGTGGGTGGTTCCGACCTACGACGTCCACGCTCGTAGATTACCCTAAAGATTTCCCAGAACCCCCCTCTAAAACAACATGGCTGACGTGTCATCGGTGCGCTCCTGTCCTTTTTCTTCTTTCTATCTGCTGCTGTGGTCTCCCTCTCCCCGAGACGCTTCCCCTCCGCAGCGCAACCTCAGATCAATAACTCATCTGTACCGGTCGATTGGCTCCGCCCCCTGAGGGAAACACACGCCCTTCTGCAGAACAAACAGGGGGGCGGGGCCAGAGTGAGGCAGTAATTACATAAGTTTTTTCATAGTGCAGCGTTTCTCAAACTGTGGTACTTATGATATCAGTACTAAGGAATAGACTCGATACTCGATACTGATTAAAATACCATGATGAGAACAATACAATGTGAGACTACTACTATTACTGTCCAGGTAGGATAGTAGTAGTAGTAGTAGATGATAGTAGTAGTATCGATTCCTGCTTAAATGAGTGTCTAGCTTCGATATTAGTAGCTCATTTTCAATACTTTATTTTGGCAAATCTTATAATTTTTCTTCCTGGTTGGACGCGGGCCGCTGATGTGTGATACTTAGAGGTAATTACATAACTGTTACCTAGCAACCGCAATGTGAAAAGGGCCAAAACTTGTCTAAATTACACAATAACTATGACTAGATTAATAAAAATACATTACAACAACTTAATTTTGTTTATTTAATGTGAAAAAATGTGTTTCTTGCGCATAAACCCAACATTTTGGATGAAATTGAGCAGTTTTGATCAGGGGCGGCGCTAGAGGGGATGGGGGCTTGGCACTGGCCTTCCCTAGAAAGGCCCCCCCCCCTTGTTCGCACAAAGATTTTAGTCCCATTTTTATAGCACTAACATTCAGTCCTGACTAAAAATATTCAAATGGCGACTTCAAAGCGTCTAAAATGTGACTACGATAGAGAAAGAATTGAATGTTAGCTTTTATAAATCAATACAGGGGCTAACTACATTTAAACTTGACTCCAAATGAACATGTTAAGTGTGCCCCCCCATAGCTCCTCCAACCAAAAATATCTGCCGCCGCCGCCCCTGGTTTTGATTCACTTATTTTTTGGACTGGCTTGGTTTATTTGAGATCCAATAAAGCTCATCGAGGCTAGCAGTTGTAGATGCTAATTTGGAGCCGTTTTCCATATTTGCAGTTCCAATCATGAGTATCATAGCAACCAAAGAGCCAATCCGGAGAGACTTTGTTGAAGGTAAAGCCCCTCCCTGCCTTCACCACTGGTTTGACATGAGGTGGGCGCTTAGCAACGCTGTCAATAAAACCTGTTGCTCACCGTAGCGGGAGCGACGTCAGGGAAAGAAGGCGTCTAGTTGGTCTGTTATTAATGTTTATATATTTATTTACGGACAAAAAAGTGAAACAAAAATATCATATGTCACGTAGAGCGGGTTAATACGAACATTTTAAGACCAAAATGATGAGTTTTTTCAATATAAAGTGAGCCAAAAACCCAGAAACACGTCCATGCTAGCTAGCGGGTTAGCTATATACATTAATATATACAGTCTATGATCCATTTATCTGTTTATAATGAAAACATCCAGTGAATACAGTGTTAAATCCGTATTGATTGTCAGGGTGTTCGTTTCTTTTGTGTTTCACAGTGGACCAAACGAAGCAGACAGGCACTGGTTTGACCTTGATATAGCGCTCGCTAAAATCAGCCGTGACCTCCAGACGCCGCGCTGGAGCTCTGTAATAACACTACAAAAGGGGGTGTGCGTAAGTGCCATAGAGGAGCATGGACGGTCCCTTAGCGCGTGCAGAAATCACTTAGCATCAGACAAGACTGTGAAAAGCCCCTCCTCCTCCACCACCTCCACCTCCTCCTCCAACCACCAGCACGCGCCGCTTGATCTATTTTTAAAAGTACAATTCAATTTTGATGTGAAATTATGTAAAGAGTATGTTTGGTTGGACTGGTTGGTGCATGAATGAGGTTGGACACGCTCATGAATTAGTGATGTGCAGTGAACATATGTATTCAGACTGGATTATGTGCTGTGTCTTTATCTGTTTTATCTGCTCTGAAGTTCAAGTATTTACAGTGAAAATCTGCTCATTTGGATGGATGCATGCTGTTTTTAATATGTACGGCTCCAACGGTTAATCAGGATATGACCAGTGATGAGTTGACTATTTAAATAATTACATGTAATGGTGAATTTCTTGCGATTTTTCTGAATTCTTTCACAAATTCGTCTTGTCGAGTTTTACCTGAATCGTTTGCATGTGATAGATCCAACTGACCAATCAGAGGGCAGATCTGTGGTTTGGATGGAAACTAGCGGCAAACAAACCGTAGCAAACATGGCGACGCTGACAAACGTACTTCAGACTGTTTTAGTGGAAAAAACTGATTTTCTGGACTATAAATTGCACTTTTTTTCATAGTTTGTCCAGGGTTGCGACTTATACTCAGATGCGACTTATATGTGAGATTATTCAAAATTCAGAAGCGACACAGAGGATGAAGAATTAAATTGATTTAGTGATTTGGAGTGAGATCGAGAGTAAACTAGCTTGTTTTTGAGTTATCTTAATATCTTACGTTAACACACCAGACACGTATTCAGTTCTGTCTGTGCTTCATGTCGCTGAATAAATATAAATGTGTTACGTTAGCGTCCTGTACTGATATTCAGCCTGTTGTTCTCTGTTTTATTGCTATTATTACAACTTGCCTTTAAAGATAAAATGTCTGTTTTTGGTCTCGGATGTTGTAAAATAAATTTCCCCCAAAAATGCTATTTATATGGGTTTTTTTTCTTCATTATTATGCATTTTTTGCTGGTGCAACTTAGTCCAGAAAATACGGTATTTAGTTTGTGAAAATCTTGCAGAGGTAAGAAACACGTGGAGGAAACATGTTTGTGCTTTAACTCAACTGGATTTAACTCATTTCATTCTAGTTTGATTTCTTGGGTTGTTCTGCCGTTGTGACGCTTCGACCAATCAGTGTGAAGCATTTGTTTGAACGCTCCAATCGCTATTTACAATCATTTTCAGTGAGATCCGTCCCAGACTTATGTGTAGAACAGGTTTTGGGTCAAATGCAGAGAACAGATTTACCTACGGGGGACACGTACTTTACCTTAAACTTATATTCACACAATCTTTCACATTTTGAGCAAAAGTTTAAGACATTATGGCACAAATGTCAGTTCATATTCATATGGTGAGAACGGAGAGCAAATGCTGAAGCCATTTTGTGTCTGAAGATCCCAGGATGTTTCTAGTTTTGTAAATCATATAGACAAGAGGACCCCTACTTGTCCCACAATGGGGAAATTCCACTGTTGCAACGCAAAGTACACAAGCATCAGAAGAATAAAGATAAATGTTTAATATATGACACGATTACTGCTGTTCCACACTGCCCCTGTTAAGTCTCCTGCTCACTGGCCTCTCCAAACGAGCCTTAACACAGCTGCAGTACATCCAGAACACTGCTGCTCAGGCCCTGACTAGAACCAGGAAGTACGAGCACATGCGTCCTGTGCTCAGGTCTCTGCACTGGCTCCTGTAGCTCAAAGAATAGACTTTAAAGCAGCTCTGCTTGTGTATAAGTCTCTCCATGGCCTAGGTCCAAAGTATATCTCTGACATGTTAGTGTCATATGAACCATCTCACACTCTGAGGACTTCAGGGACCGGCCTCCTGCTGGTCCCAGAGTCAGGACCAAACATGGAGAATCAGCGTTTAAGTTTTATGCAGCTAAAACTTGGAACAGTCTTCCCGAAGATGTGAGACAGGCCTCTACTTTGACAATATTTAAATCCAGGCTCAAAACGGTTCTGTTTATCTGTGCATATGACTGAAAGGTTTTTATTCTGCACTCTTCTCCTTTAATGGTAATTTTATGATGACAAAAGAAACATGGACTGATGGACTTTTATTAGACACAGTAAAGTGACAGGAAAGTATTTGAGAAGTGACAGGAAAGTTTTGTAAAGTAATGGGAAAGTTCTTAAACTGAGCAAGACAGTGTTTAAAGAGTGAGAGAGAGAGAGAGTTTTTAAAGGGGCAAACGAGTGGGTGAAAGAGTTGCAGATTGGGTGATTATTTATGTTTTGATTTGTGTGATTTTAATGTCTTTCTTATTCTGTAAAGCACTTTGAATTACCTTGTGTACGAATTGTGCTATACAAATAAACTTGCCTTGCCTTTCTCCCAAAACTTCAAATTCCTCCTTTCGTCTGTCTCCTCCTGCTGCCGACCCAAAGTTCTTCCGTGCACAGACTCTTGTATAACGGAGCAGCGTGGGCACGTGCACTCTTCACTTACAAATTGTCCTGAACAGTTGCGATCGCGCCACACCCTGCAGGTGAAGTGTGAGCCTGGTGCAAATGAGATGAAACCTGCCTATGCAAATATGAGCGGAGATAGCAACAAGCAGAGAACCGCGTGCAGAAGTTTAGATTATAACGGAGAGACGCAATTGGGTTTTTAAACTGATGGAACAAAAGTTTTACTCAACAGAAAATAACAAGTACAATGGCCCAAATCATGCACATAAACTAATCCTCCGGTATTACAACAGGTCACTTCTTCCTGTCCATCCCTTCCTGAGGTTTCACTCTAAAATGAATAAATATTTAAAGATGAGGCAGTGGACAGGGAGCTGTGTGTGGATGTCACTGACAACATATGAAACACAACACAAATAAAATGAATACTTCACGGGAGGGAGGTTTGTGTCTCAATGCTAACGTTAATACTAATTTTGAGGCATAATAAATATTAAAACAACTCCACAAACTCATGTAGTCCACATATAAAAATAATTGGGTAGTCTTTGTTTTAATTTATTTGAATAATTTATTTTTCTGTCAAATTTAAAACACACTGTGGCCCATGTGTAAAAACTCCTGGGCTAATACTATCAGCTGGGACTTTGACTTTGTAAATATGAAATAAGAATGTTAGATGAAGACAAAAAGTATTTCGTAAAAGGAAAAAAAAACCCATCAAATTGAAAATAAAAATGGTAAATTACTGTATCACAGAAAGTCATTACCGCACTGTGGCTCCTATGGAAGCACATGCTAACGCTATCTCCCTCCTCACAGATAACACATAGCACACTTCTCTATATGCTAATCGCTAATCCACATGGCACGACTCCCGGTGCTAACATGGGCTGCAGACTACATGTAAATCAGGAGACACTTTTCTTTGGTATGCATGTTTCCTCTGCACCACCCACGCGCAGAGCAGGGCCAGAGCCTATGTCTAACTGGATTACAATAATCAGATTACCGACTTTAGGAAGGCAGAAAAACTAAGTTTCTAGATTACCGGAAATAAACGCTTTCCGTTTAGAGGCAGAAGCCCTTTAAATGTTATTTACAACAATGATGTGATTCAAGATTTGAGTCTTTAGGGTCGAAATTGAGGAATATGTCATACTGTGTTAAATTGCGCTTGAAAAAGCAACAAAAAAATATGTGAAATGGATTTAAAGAAAAACATTTTCAGGAGCCTGTGATCAATACGAGCGTATCTGGTGAGAGTGAAACTGAAAAACTGTTGGCTAATGCTAGCTAGCTTATGATTATAATGTTATTACACTTAACTGTGTATTACCTGCTAGCACATAACATATTTAGATCAGCGTTTACTGTTTTGAAAATGTAATATTTGTCAAAAACAACATATTAAAATGTGTAATACGTATCAGTTTCATTTTTGATGGTCTGAGCTCTCTCTGCGCTAAGTCACTCCCCCTTCACAGCACTAACACAACACAATCACCCTGTATTTTGCTAATGAAGCTACTGCACATTGCGTCAGGTTTGTGCAGTTGTAGTGTATTGTTTTATATCATGTCTTGTATATTTTGTATGTTTTGGACTGTCTGAGCTTTGGACAAGATCGTACAGCTAACCGCTAACCGCTAACCGTAAGGAGGGTTCAGGGCCCGGGAGTGATCTCTAAAACACTCAAAAATGCATGGATGACATCTAAAACCTCTTCAGGCATGTTTTTGATTAGGGAATAACGTTATACCTCAGATCAAAGTGTAAATTCAGTATCCGAACTGAGCTTCAGACAGAGCAGTGCCTCAGGTTAGCAAGTAAAACATGGCGGCATAGTTTTAACGTCTAACTGGGCGATATGGTCAAATATTGATCAATCACAATTTTCCATGAACTTTAACCGAAATGATCGACCAGTTACAAACAGCATAAGTCATGTGATATTTCAGCTCTGGTTCATGTACAAATGAGTCCCCAGTCTCCGGCCCCGCTCCACCGCTCCGACTCATTGATTAGCTTTCACTCTTGATTAGTTTATCGATCGCGGTTTAAGCCCGGACATTTATAATACTGTACACGCGTTGTCGAGGAGACGGAGAGCTGCCCGTTCGTGTTCGCGCTAATAAAGTTTAAGCACCGCACGCCGCTGTCACTCAAACGTACATCAGAAATACAGCGCAGGGAGGCTTAGAGGTCAGGGTTATGATGCTAGTTAACTAGTCTGGACTGGAGAGAGGTAATAAAACTGATGCCATGGCAACTGCTGCTGAGGTAGAAACGGCGGCCATCTTGTGACTGTACAGAGAGCCATATTGGTTTATTTATTAGCATCTTCGTTAGCTGTATCTATGGACCACCGAGTCTTCCTGTGGTCCTTTTTTAAAACCCATTTACAGTTTTAGTTTCATAAAGACATGTCTTAAAAACTATTTCAAGTACAAAAACTGAATTGAATTAATTTGCATAATTAAAATGTCAAGATCTTAAATGAAAGGGTAATTCATCTTTCAATTTACTTTCTCTGCATTTAAGCTGAATTAGCAATCGGTACAATTCATAGACTGTATACTCTATATAAATGGACATCGCTAACATGCTAGCTGCTGTGTTTCAAATAGGAAGTGAGCATGGACGCGCTTCCAGCTCCATCAACTCTGGCTTCAATTTACTTTACTTTGGCCCCTCTAACTGCTGTTGTCAGACTCATTATTTTGGTCTTAAAATGTTTGTATTAATCCGCTCTACATGATCCTGGTGTTTTTATGTCGCTATTGTGTCCGTAAATCAAGATATGAACATTAATAACAGACAAATCAGGCGCCTTCTTCTTTCTGGCGTTAGCAGCAGGTTTGATTGACAGCGTTGCTAAGCTCCCTTTTCAGCTAAACCATTGGTGCGGGAGGGAAAGCGCATTTCCTTCAACAGCCTCGCTCCAGATTGGCTCTTTGGTTGCTATGATACTCGCGGTCGGAATTCCAAATATGAAACTCAGCTTCAAAAATCGTCCCTATAAATGCTCTAGCCTGGATGAGCTTCACTTGACTGGAGCTGAACGCTATGGGTGACGTCACACTCACTTAGTCCACTTCTTCTTACAGTTTATGACACAATTATACAAAAATATCAATTGATCGATGTATTTAACAAAGTATTATTTCAGACTTTTGTTGTTCTCAGCTACTCTTACTTGAGTAGTATTTTTCCAAAATTTGTCTACTCTCTATTTGACTCATTTCTTGTTACTTGTTACTATATGTGTCTATTGTGTACATTTGACCTTTTGTGCTTTTGATGGGTGAAACTGGAGTGAATAGAGGAAACCAACCCAGACACGGGGAGAACATGCAAATTCCATACAGACACAGAGAGAGAACATGCAAACTCCATACAGACACAGAGAGAGAACATGCAAATATCACACAGACACAGGAAGAACATGCAAACTCCACACAGACACAGAAAGAGAACATGCAAACTCCACACAGACACAGGGAGAACATGCAAACTCCACACAGACACAGGGAGAACATGCTAACTCCCCACAGACACAGGAAGAACATGCAAACTCCACACAGACACACACACACACACACACACACACATGTAAATGCCACACAGACAGAGGGAGAACATGCAAACTCCACACAGACACAGGGGGAACATGCAAACTCCACACAGACACAGAAAGAACATGCAAACTCCACACAGACACAGAAAGAACATGCAAACTCCACACAGACACAGGAAGAACATGTAAATGCCACACAGACAGAGGGAGAACATATAAACTCCACATAGACAGAGGGAGAGCATGCAAACTCCACACAGACACAGGGAGAACATATAAACTCCACACAGACAGAGGGAGAACATGCAAACTCCACACAGACACAGAGAACACGTAAACACCACACAGACAGAGAGAGAACATGCAAACTCCACACAGACACAGGAAGAACATGCAAACTCCACACAGACACAGGAAGAACATGCAAACTCCACACAGACACAGAAAGAACATGCAAACTCCACACAGACACAGAAAGAACATGCAAACTCCACACAGACACAGGAAGAACATGTAAATGCCACACAGACAGAGGGAGAACATATAAACTCCACATAGACAGAGGGAGAGCATGCAAACTCCACACAGACACAGGGAGAACATATAAACTCCACACAGACAGAGGGAGAACATGCAAACTCCACACAGACACAGAGAACACGTAAACACCACACAGACAGAGAGAGAACATGCAAACTCCACACAGACACAGGAAGAACATGCAAACTCCACACAGACACAGGGAGAACATGCAAACTCCACACAGACACAGTAAGAACATGCAAACTCCACACAGACACAGGAAGAACATGCAAACTCCACACAGACACAGGAAGAACATGTAAATGCCACACAGACAGAGGGAGAACACGTAAACTCCACACAGACACAAGGAGAACATGCAAACTCCACACAGAAAGGATGTTTGAGTCCTTGACCTTGCTGGTTTGGTTGTGATTTTGTATGTTTTGATTTGTTGTATAGTGATTTTAAAGTGTTTCTTGTTGAAGTACTTTGAGTTGTGTTCTCTTTGAGTTGTGTTCTCTTTGAGTTGTGTTCTAACTTGCCGTGCTTTGCCTCGTTGCTATGACGCGTGAGTGCTAGCCATTTAGCCACATTCATTTAGCCAATAAAACTAACATAATGGTAGACATGTCCGTGCTCTCAAACAGGTGAGAGCAGTTTGTGCGGCACATTCCACCAGTGCAGTTGTGTTTGATATCGCTGCAGAAAAGCCGCTGGGAAACAAGCGGCAGATGGCGGCCATGTTTAATTGAGCAGGAACCAGATTAAAGTCGAGCTCGGAGAGGAGGGGCCCTGCACGAAACAGCAGCACATAAATGTCACGCTTTTAATGGAATATTTACGTTTGGATTCATTTTCGTTTTTTGTTTCTTTTCACTTTTTGCTTCAGGATTATTTTTAAAGCTGCACTAAGAGGCGTGGTCGGTCTCCATGGAGATGTTATTGCTTTGTCTTGAATGTTCCGCAATATGCCATTAAATTTATATATTTTTCATATATTCGATTTCAGGTGTTTTTATTGCTCAGAATATCCATAGCGTTCTTATTGGAAGCGGGTTCGCCTCTTCAAAGATCTGACTTGTAGCTTGACCTGTTTGTGTATTTTTGCCTCCTTAAAATACACAACCAGCCAAAAGTTCGGACACACTTTCTCATTTTTTTTTTTTTTTTCTATTATCCTACTTTCTACATTTATATACACACAGAATACATTAAATATATGAAGTAAGATATATGGAGTTATGTAGTGAAAAAATTAAAAATAAAACAAATTTATTTTCTTTATATTTTTGTAGACAAATGTTCAAAGTAGCCATCCTTTGCTTTGTCGAAAAATATTTGTTTATTTTATTTTTTTAGTACATAATTCCATATACGTTACTTCATATATGTGATGTCTTCTGTGTGTATATAAAATGTAGGAAGTAGTAAAAACACAGAATGAGAGGGTGCGTCCACACTTTTGACTGGTAGTGTATAGTTGTGATAATGCCAAACTGTGGAACATTCCAGGCAAAGCAAAATGACCTAAAAAGTGACAGAATAAACAAATCAGTCTGAATGAGTGAAGACCACATAAAGGAAAAGTGTGTAACTTTCAGCGGGCAGCACATCACCTGCATGATACCGTGGAAACAGTTCATGGTACCTTTAATGTTTCCCATACTGTGGAATATTAGAGCCAAAGGAACATTTCCATGGAAACGAACAGCAGCTGTCCCTCCTCCAGGCCAAATAAGAGTCAGGTTTGTGGAGATGCAAGCCCTCTAGGGACGCATATTTCAGTGGAATAAACGCAAACTAAATAAAGAAAACACGCTGGTATTTGAGTGTATGTGTAGTGTAAAAAGTTCCACACTGAGGCTTTAAGTGGACATGAATAGAAGGTTCCGTGTTATGAGGCGTGTTTTGTTTATCATCATGTGACAGGATAAAAATAGTGAAAATGCATCTGAACATTTGAATATGAAGTGAGTCAAAGAGGAACGACAGAATCACAAGATACATGTGACTCCAGGCCAGGAAGAGAGAGGGATGAGAGAGGGAGAGAAGGAGGGGAGAGAGGAATGGAGGGAGGGAGTAGAGAAAGGGATGGAGGGAGGGAAGGACAAGAGAGAGGGAGAGAGGGATGAGAGAGGGAGAGAAGGAGGAGAGAGAGGGAGTAGAGAAAGGGATGGAGGGAGGGAAGGAGAAGAGAGAGGGAGAGAGAGGGAGAGAAGGAGGAGAGAGAGGAATGGAGGGAGGGAGGAGAGAAAGGGATGGAAGGAAGGATGGAGAGAGGGAGAGAAGGAGGAGAGAGAGGAATGGAGAGAGGGAGTAGAGAAAGGGATGGAGGGAGGGAAGGAGAAGAGAGAGGGAGGAGGGAAGAAGGAAGGGAGGGAGGAGAGAGAGAATAGAAAGAGGGAGGGAGGACAGAAAGGGATGGAGGGAGGGAAGAAGGAAGGGAGGGAGGAGAGAGAGGATAGAAAGAGGGGAGGGGAGGAAAAATTATAAGAGAAAAGAGAGATGGAGAGAAAGTGAGTGAGTAAAAGTAGTTGTAGTAGGAAGGAGGAGAAAAGAGAGGGATGTAGGATAAAGAAGAGAGGAAATAGAAAAGAGGGAGTGAAAATAGAGGGGAAGGAGAACAGCAAGGGAGAGAGGGGAGAAGAGAGAGTGAAAAAAGAGGAGGGGAGGTGAGGAGGAAAAGATTGTAGGAGAGAGGACAGGGAGGAAAGGAGAGAGAGGAAAGGACAGAAAAAAGAGGGGAAGGAGAAAAGGAGTGAGGGTAGGTAAGATGGAAAAGATAGAAGGAGGAGAATAGAACAGAGGGAGAGAGAGAAAAGGGGGAGTGATTTTTATTATCTTTCAAACAGACCCTTATTATGTCCATTTTGACTTTAAATTTGAACCTTGTGAAGTTACATAAAACACGAGGGAGAGAGGACAAAAAAAGAATAGAGGGAGAAAAGATAGGAAGAGGAGGAGAGAGGGAAGGAGGAGTGAAGAGGGAAGATGTGACCAATGAGCATCTTAAAAGAGCAGTCTAATATAAAGGCCATGAGTCACTGGGACAGAGAAGAGGAGGAGAGAAAAGGAAGAGAAGGAAGAAGAGAAGAGAGGGAGAGAGAAAGAGATGAGGAGAGAAAAGAGAGAGAGGAAGAGAAGGGGAAGGAGGAGGACATGAGAGGGAAGAAGAGTAGAGAGGAGAGAAAAGAGAGGAAGAGGAGAAGGGAGGAGGACATGAGAGGGAAGGAGAGAAGTGAGGGAGAGAGAAGGAAGGAGAGAGGGATAGAGCAGGGAGACGGAGAGAGGAGGCAAAATGGAGAGCAAGAGAGGGGAATGGGAAAGAAAGAGGGAGGAGAGAAAGAGCGAGGGGGAGGAGGTGAGAGGGAAGAGAAGAGAGAGAGGAAACAATGATAGAGGATGAGCAAGTTTGAGAGAGGAAGAGAGGGAGAAAGAAAGAGAGAAGAAGGAGGTGGAGGCAGAGAGAGGAGGAGCAAGAGAGAGTGAAAGAGAGAGGGGAGTAAGAAAGAGAGTGGTACTTCACACTCAACTAATGCACTTCACTCTGTCACAGCTCTACAGAGAACTGATAAGAACATCTGATTAAAAAATGAGGGAAAACAGAAAGAGAGGGGCGGTGAAGAAGAGTGGGAGAAAAAAGAGAGGAGGAGAGAGAGAGAAAGGGGGAAGAAGAGAGCAATGGAGCAAGACAGAAGAGAGTGGGGAGATAAATAAAGGAGGAACACAAGGAAAGAGGAAGGAAAGAGAAGTGAGCAAAAGAGAGCAGAGAAAGAAGGACAGAGGAGAGAAAGAAAGAGAAGATAGGGGTCAAAAGAGAGGAGGAATAGATAAATAAAGGAGCAGAGGGAAAGAGGGGATAGAAAAAAAGGAGAAAGAGGGAGAGATAAAGCATAGAGAGAGAAAGAAAGGATAGAAGGAGGCAACAGTGTGAAGCAAAGGTGAGAGCGAGAGAAAGATGGACTAGGGACAGAAGAGAGAGCAAAGAGAGGAAGAGGAGAAGGGGAGATAAGGAGGAGGGGGAGAAAGAAAGAGAAGATAGAGGTCAAAAGCAAGAGAGGAGGAAAAGATAAATAGAAGAGGAGAGGGAGAGAGAGGAGAGACAAGGCAGGGAGAAGAAAGAGGGATAGACAACAGTGTGGCGGAAAGATGAGAGGAAGAGAAATGAGGAGGGGGAAAGAGAAGGAAAAGAGAAGATAGGGGGCAAAAGAGAGAGATGAGAAAACGATGAGTGGACAGACTGAGAAAAGAAAGGAAGAAGAAAGAGAGGAAGAAACGAGAGAGCGAAAGGCCATGAGTCACCGGGACACAGAGAGAGGGTGAGAGAAAAGAGGGGAGAGGAAGAGAGGACGGTGAAGGAAGGAGAGAGAGAGGGGTAGAGTAGAGAGAGGAGGTGAGAAGGAGAGGAAGAGAGGAGAACAGAGGTGATGAAAAAGAGAGGAGGGAGGAGAGAAAGAGAGCAGGAGGTGAGAGGGAAGAGGAGAGAGAGGAAACTATGATAGAGAAGACAGGGGTCAAAAGAGAGAGAGGAGGAAACGATGAATGGACAGAACGAGAAAAGAAAGGGATGAGAGGAAAGAGAGAGAGGGGCCATGTACGAGTCAGCCCCCTGCAGCTCTGCGTGACATATACGAGCTCCGTTCCTCTGGTCTGACACAAACAAACACGCAGATCTCACATGTGCCGGAGAGGGAAATGTATGCTAACATATGCTAACGTATGCTAACGCTCATAACACGCAGGGCGCGACGTGTGCAGACGCATCCATGCATCCGCGCTAATGGCTACGTGCTCAGACTGGACAATAATAGACTTATATGGACACGGTGTAGCATGTGCATGGACACGTTTGGGTTATGCTAAGTCCACAACGGGGCTTTTTTTCAAAATCTGCTCAAAAATCTGATTCATTTGGTTAGATAAAGCTGCTGTACCTGATTTTTACTTTTCTTCACTTTCCGTATGCATTCTGAACATCCTAGTTATTCACCATGATGAGTTTATGAGCTCTTTTGACAACTTTCAGAGACCAGAGTGAAGTTTTGTCATATTCAAGCTAACTAGCATGCTAACTAGCTGCTTCTCGGACAATAAAATGCTTTCTAATTAGATGCAGACAGAACACATTGGACTTATTTTGACCTCCAGAGCTGCTTATACAATATATCTGTACTGCGGCAAGAACATTCTGCTCAAATACACGAGGAAACAAGTACAGGGGCTTTAACCACTTAGCGTTCCGACGGCCCATCGCGTTTACGTTACAACTTTACAGCAATGTACGTGTATTTCTGCGTCACCCACACAAACAATCTACACATCAAATGAAAGCTACAGCATTCATCTTTCTGAATATGTAAACCATTTACACCTTGAATCACCACAGTGCTGACAGGAAAGACGTTTTTACAGAGAAGTCAGAAATGTGGATTTGGACTTCACTTACCTTTGAGCGCTCTGGTTCTGTCAAACATCAACATATTCACACAAAGTTGGTCTCATTCGTTCCGTAAAGGTCCAGAGAATATAATCCAGTCAAGAAATTATGTCCACAAAAGAAGTTAGATCCTCCATGTCCAATCTGCTGCAGGAAAGTGAAATCTGTTCCGTCACTTCTCTGCATTTCTTTTGTCAGTTTCAGGCATAATAAACTTCTGACAGCGCCAACTTTGTTCCTCAGAGCAAAACAAACTTGTTAGCTTGTGATTGACACCAAAGTTGGCCAATAAGGTGGGGGCTGTGGGTTACTGGAGCCGCGGACAGTGAATGAGAGCTACAGATGACTGGAAGAGTACGCCCCACTCTCCCCCTTGTAGAATCAAGCTGTTACATTACACACGTTTAGTGATGTTTTCCCCTTAAAGCCCATGAACAGCGGAACACGCCGATGCGTGACATGCAGTGGTTTACTGTAAACAGACGGAGTTTGCTGCGCATGTAAAAAGACGAGACTGGAGATAAAGATCCACGCGTAAAATTACGCGCGCGTGTTGCGTAATTTTACGCAGCAGTTTTGCGTTTTAAACATGACGAAACGGACAAAACAAAGGAAGTACGCGACCGAGGACACTGTGGATGTTTGTACAAGTTAAACTAGAGGCATCTCGGACCCGGAGCGGTTCGTGGAACCGAGTGAAGATCTCATGGTGTAAGTGTGGTTTATTCTGCTAATAACTTAATTGTGGGTCAAATGTGTATTGTGTGTAATCATAATGCCAATCTACGCCCCCCCCCATGTTTTTTTTAATATGTGTTCCAAAGTGTATAAATGCTCAGAAGACAAACTTACAGTGATTCTGACACCTGTGGGTAAAACTATAGGGTGTTACCTTTACAAAGACCCCAAAGGTGTGCATTTACTACTGAGGGTTCAATAATGGTGATCATTTTAATTTGGAGAGGTCAGAACAAAGGCAATTTCACCAAAATGACCCGGAATGCTACTAAGTTATGTAATCATGTGTGTTTTTCTAGGGACTTGTGAAGCAAAATCCATTTTTGTAACGTTCTGTGGCTCCCTCAAAAACACGTCTGAAGAGGTTTTCGATGTCATCCATGCATGTTTGAGTAATTTAGCAATCTCTTCTGGGCCCTATTCGAACCCTCTTTACGTTTAGCTGTAAGATTCTGTGCAAGGCTCCGCCCACAAGCCTAAAACACTCATGCTCCCACACGACAATTCTCCATAAATATACAAAAACGTGACACAAAACTGTAAACAGCAATTTGACAAACCTGATGTGATGTGCAGCATTGATTGTGTTGTGATAGCGCTCTGAAGGGGGAGTGACTTAACACAGAGAGCAAAGGGAGGGGAGAAATGAAAGTGAAACTTATACAACATATTAATACGTCATTTTGGCTGAATATAACAATTTCAAAACCATAAACGGTAACATGGTGATCTAAATATGTGTTAGCAGTTAATGCCCCATAGAAGTAAAATACCCCTCTTTAATACCCCATACAAGTAAAATACCCCTTTTTAATACCCCATAGAAATAAAATACCCCATAGAAGTAAAATACTCCTTTTAATACCCCATAGAAGAAAATACTCCTCTTTAATACCCCATAGAAGTAAAATACCCCTCTTTAATACCCCATACAAGTAAAATACCCCTTTTTAATACCCCATAGAAATAAAATACCCCATAGAAGTAAAATACTCCTTTTAATACCCCATAGAAGAAAATACTCCTCTTTAATACCCCATAGAAGTAAAATACTCCTTTTAATACCCCATAGAAGAAAATACTCCTCTTTAATACCCCATAGAAGTAAAATACCCCTCTTTAATACCCCATAGAAGTAAAATACTCCTTTTTAATACCCCACAGAAGTAAAATACTCCTCTTTAATACCCCATAGAAGTAAAATACTCCACTTTAATACCCCATAGAAGTAAAATACTCCACTTTAATACCCCATAGAAGTAAAATACTCCTTTTAATACCCCATAGAAGTAAAATACTCCACTTTAACATAAACACTGAACAGCCTCTGCATTGAATTGTTCGGTAGCTGCACCTGACAAATCCTATAATGGACTAACATCATAACACAGAGGTCGTTTTTCACTCCACTGCGGGCTTTTCATCTTCGTGTCACAAGTCAGACCCTACATTACGAAGTCGGAAATATCCCCAGGAATCTATCGTGGAAAACAGAACAAACAAGTCATTTTGCCAGTACATTCTTCCCACACTCGCACCGGCACAGCTCCCAGGCTGACGTGTTCTGACAGGGTTCTCCTCATGTGTGTGCGGCGGCACTTTTGCACTGTTTCGGTCCCGTGTTAGCCGTACTTTGGGCCTGCGGCGGAGAGAGGGCGAGCGGGAGCGGGAGAGGAGGAGGTCAGGGGTCGCCCGGAGATGCCCTGGGGCGACCATAGCTGAAGCACTAAAAGGTTCTACATTTAAAATGTCTGTAAATACGAATGTACTAGAGAACAGGAGCAGACAGGAGCGGACAGGAGCAGACAGGTGTAGACAGGAGCAGACAGGAGCGGACAGGTGTAGACAGGAGCGGACAGGTGCAGACAGGAGCAGACAGGAGCAGACAGGACGGACAGGAGCGGACAGGAGCAGACAGGACGGACAGGAGCGGACAGGAGCAGACAGGACGGACAGGAGCGGACAGGAGCAGACAGGTGTGGACAGGAGAGGACAGGAGAGGACAGGAGCGGACAGGTGTAGACAGGAGAGGACAGGAGCAGACAGGTGTAGACAGGAGCGGACAGGTGTAGACAGGAGCAGACAGGAGAGGACAGGAGCAGACAGGTGTAGACAGGAGCGGACAGGTGTAGACAGGAGCAGACAGGTGTAGACAGGGGCAGACAGGTGTAGACAGGAGCAGACAGGTGTAGACAGGGAAAGTTTGAAGTTTGTGGAGCTTTAGGCTTCAATACATTTACATTGCCACACAAATCCACTCATTTTAAAGGTTCTATATTACAAAAAAACTACTTTTGTGAGCTTTAAGCCGTGTTATAATGTCGTTACCTCCTCAAAAACATACCTTGAGTTGTGTTTTGTTTCATTCACACATGTTTGAGTAATCTTTTATTATTAGTCTGTCTACATCTCCAAAGCTTAAGATGCTTTGTTCCACCTTGTGATGTCATGAAGTGGTAGTTTTCAAGTTAACAGCTCCTTTTACCTTTTTGTTCAGTAGAAATCATCAATTCCAAGGCTGAAATCATCCAAATTATTTTAGTGGGGGTGTGTGGAGTTTAAAAACACAGTGGAGCACTTCCTGTATTACCACGTGACATCACATGGTGGGACAGGGCGTTTTCTGTTTGAGAGAAGAACTCAGCCAAAATATGCAGGGTTTGTGTGTTAAACATGTGTGAATGAAGCAAAACACAACTCCAGGTCTGTTTGCGATGAGGAAACAACATTATAACATAGATCAGAAAATGGAGTAACGTGGGCCCTTTAAACTACACTGAACATTTCGGGTTTTTTGCAGTGCGGTGGTGACACTTTGGAAAATCAGCTTTAAAACTGGAGAACTAGTTTTTCTAACCAAACGAATAAATAGGTATGTAGTCTTTGCAGTATCAGCTATGGTTTTGTATTGCTTCTTACATAAATAGACAATTTTAATTTTGAAAAAAAAAACAAAAAACAAACATTTAAAGACTCAATATATATGTTACACAGTGGATTTTACAGTCACCATAGAGACAGTCCAAAGCCAGTGCAGCGTCTGAGGACAGGATGTTGATCATGAGGATTAACCTATTGATACTTTGACATCACACTGGAGTGTTCAGCAGTTACCATGGTGACACAATGCACACATTAGTAAACAGTGCCAAAAAAGATTAAAGACCGGCTGAAAACTCAAGAAAAAATACAAAATGGATTTAAACAGCACTTTTTCAGGAGCTTGTGATCAATACGAGTGTCCATGGTCCTGTTTAAGTGTTTGATTTTGAACAAAACGGTGACAGCGACTAAAAAAAAAGCTGTCGGCTAATGCTAGCTAGCTTGTGACTGTGATATTATATGAGCGGGACTTGTTTAATAGTACAACATCAGCTCGCCCATTGTAGTTTCAGCTAAATCAGTTCTTTATGGTCAGATTGTATTGAAATGAAGATTAAAGTCTAACAGAGCTGCTGACAGAGTAGTGCCTTCTGTTAGCAACACACTTCCAGGGAATGTTGATGACATCAGCTGCAAAGTATTAACTGTGCATATTTTATTGGTAATTTCAACTTACAGTATTTGAATAGTACTGACATGCACATTTTACCGTATTGATAATCGTTATGAATTAAGTCATCCTCTCTCCTCAGACAGAGCAGTGCCTCCAGGTAGCATCACACCTCCAGGGAATTTTGATGACACCCCCCCGCGAAGTATCAATACTGTATATATGTTTGTATATGTTGAAATAGAGTAGTTATTATGAAGTGTTCCCCCGTACATCAGATCCAGGAGAGTCTTTGCACCATTGACCACACATGAAATCGATAAGTCCCATAAAAGTGTATATGATATCGACCCGCGTTTACGGCTCTTTCATTTCGCAGTCGAAGCGAATTTGAATACAGTACAGAAATAGAAAGAGATTACGCGTCTCACCTCGCCGACCCAGACAGGAGTGCGACCTTTGACCCCCCGTGTAAAACATCAAACTCATTAGTATTAACCTCGGCGGTGTCTGCAGCGCTCCCGCCTAGTTCAAGGACACGGGAGGTAGTGGGTTAGTATTTTAACTAGAGGAGAGGGGCGGAAAGAGGAGGGAGACAAGAGGAGAGAAGCAGGTTTAAAAAAGGGGTAAGGAGAGAAAGAGAGAGAGAGAGAGAGAGATGGGGGTGGGAGGTGGGTGCAGACTCGGCAGTTCTTTTAATAGCTCCTACGGCAGCGTGAGCATGCACCACGGGGAAAAGAAAAATCACGGACAATGTATTTATGTTATGACTAGCTAATGAATATCTAATTTATGGTTAGGTATAATGTTATTTACGTTTCCCCTATTTTGACATTTTGACCGTATACTTATTAACTCAGGAGTCCCACATCAAATTAACATGTCAATCACGTGTACATTACGAGGTAGGATCCGTACGAGCCTTGATCTAAAAAAAAAAACAACAGTCATTGAATAAATAACCGTTGTATCGTTCTGTTGTTTCCGTGTATTTGAGCCCGATGTGTCTTACTCCAGACATATTATATAAGCAGCTCTAAATAAGTCTGCAGCGTCCTGTCTGAATATAACTAGACAGCATTTTATTGTTTGATTTTAAGGAAGTTTGTGTTAGCGTGCTAGCATTTGCCTCATATCAAACATAAAATACAGCGGTTCTTTGTTTATCGCAGGGGTTACGTTCTAAAAATAACCCGCAATAGGCGAAATCCGTGAAGTATCAACTTTATTTTTTACAATTATGTATGTTTTAAGGCTGTAAAACCCCTCACCACACACTTTATACACTTTTCTCACACAGGAATGAACATTTTCTCACATTTCTCTCAAAGTTTAAACCTTCGTAGGCGTCTTTGTCGGTGCAGAACGTTTCATCGACATTGTGGGTTTTGTCGGGGAGGAAACTTGCAAACGTACAGCACTTCAGAGTCACACTGCGATCCAACGTTTATGTAAATTTGTCTGAACACATTCTGCACTGTACAGGAGACACGGCACAGAGGAGACTGATGGACAATGGTCTACAGTCCCTCAGCCAATCAGGACGCAGAACACAATGCACGCTCATATGCTGTAAAGAATGTACAACTGCACAAAAAAAGGTGAACCGCGTTATAGCGAGGGACAACTGTAGACATAGGAAAAGAAAAAAATCAATTCTGTTACTGGATAAAGTTTTAAAGTGATGATATTTGGCTCCTCATGCAAGACACTTCTTCAGTTGTGGTCAGATCGCTGGTGAATACTGCCTCATCTTGTCAGGATTTGGGTTGTTTTGTGTGTTCTGTGCTCTTTTCCCCCCTCTCTTCTGTGTTTGAGCCTGGAACTGGGTGGAGACTCTGGCACCACCTCCACACACCTGCTTCTGTTCACGCAATCAAGCCTCCACCTTTGAGTACTAAAGGACTGAGGACCCGACACTCTGGGCCAGATCGTCTTGTCACCTTCCAGCATTTTCTTGTCATCTCCCGGTATTTCCCCTAGTGGTTCTTCATGTCACGCTCCGCTTTATTTCTTCATGTATCCACCGCAATCCCGCTCCTCGGAACCACTCTGCACCTCCGTCTCTGACCCAGCTTTCCATGACCGGTACGAACACCTCAGCCTCCGACCCTGCGACCCACGACCTGCTCCGAGACTACGGCCTACGACACCGCTCTCAACTGTCTGCTCTGTCTACCTTCATTCACATTCATGTATCTGCAAATAAACTTCAAACTGTTTCCCGAGTCTGTATCTTTGGTCCCTCCGTCAGTCTTTACGACATATCTGAAGGGAGGAGCCAAACACTGAAACTTACACACCCGTTTGTTTGCAGTTTCTGTTTGTGGCTAGGTCTATTGAGCTACACAAGTGTGACCTGTGCCCGAGTCATATTTTGTGTAATTATTCAGGCCCCTAATGGGGACTCTCACACCTATTAGCATACAGGCTAGCACTATTGTTTTCCTTGTTTAGGTTTGGGTCTGGCTGGAATAGTAAATAGGCGATAAATGATGTCTAAGGCTCCCATTTCTATTCACAAAGATGGATTGTCTTTCCTAACAAAAATTCCCTTTTTAACTCCCCTCTCAAACCATTTCTTTTCTTCGGCTAAGATCTGCACCTCACTATCTTCAAACGAGCGGTTAGTGGTTTATAACTGCGGGTTTGTGCTGCAGTGGATGGTGTGAATCGAAAAAACAGGACAACAGAGAATCATAACCAAGGAGACAAGGTGTAACTACTCCCTACTATATCTACTGTGTATTTGTATCAGGGCTGTAAACATAGACTGTATATATAAATGGACTTAGCTAACCTGCTAGCACTTCCAGCTCTAATCGACTCTGGCTGCAGTTCACTTTCGTCGGCTCTCTCTCTGTAACTGCTGCTGTCACACTCATTATCCTGACCTTAAAATGTTCGCATCAACCCGTCCTACACGATCCTGGTGTTTTTATGGAACTATTTTGTCCCTAAATTAAGATATGAACATTAATAACAGACCAATCTGGTGCCTGCTTTCCTCGAGGTTGCTCCCGGTAACGTTAGCAACAGGTTTGATTGACATTGTTGCTAAGTGGGATGGGGCGTTACCTTCAACAGCCTCACTCCACACTTCCTTAGTCCACTTCTTTATACAATCTATGCCGTACATAAATAGGACAAAATGGGACCTTTCCGGAAAACTCTTTTGGTTCTAGGACTTAGGATGATTATATTAAACAAATACCTATTTTGCATTGAAATATATATTCAAGTGTTACTTTCCTTGTAGAGTTTTCCCTGTTGTCTCTATGGAGATGTTTTCATGCCACAGTGTTGAATTAACCTTATCTATAACCACGGAGAGAAGCAGGTTACAGGTCAGATCTGTGGAGTGGCGACCCCGCGTAGCATCTATGGGCCTATGCATGAATATTAGTGTTTATATTCTTACACTGTGGCCTATATATAACCCATCCACGTGTATCAATAATGCAAAGAGCTGTCAGGAGCAGGACTCACACGGCTGAACTTAACCAGGACTGACTCTACGGGCCTGTCCATAAAAGTGTGCAGGGAACGAGTGTGGGATCAGAATATTTCACATTATAATTACTATTCAGGTGAATTGTAGTGCTTGCAGTGGTGGAAGAAGTTCTCCATTTTGTTACTTAAGTAAAAGTAGAGATACCAGATCAAAAAAATGCTCAAGTAAAAGTATCACGTGAAAAGATCTATTTAAAAAACTGTAAGTATCTGTTTAAAAATGTACTTAGAGTAAAAAGTAAAAGTATTTCACAGAGATTTTGAGATCTAATGAAGCTTCAGATGTAGTGATTTTGATACAGATTTGTGAAGTGAAGTAAAAGTAAAAAGTATCCATAGTAAAATGTGCTTAAGTGAAGTACAGATACCTAAAATGTGTACTTAAGTGTAGTACTTTACTCCATTACGTTTCACTACTGCTTGGATGTATGGAGTTTGTTGTATTGTTGTTGCCTTATCTGACCTGTAACTTGGCCTGTGTAAAGCCATAATATGTAATGTTCCAGGCTAAGCAATAGCATCTCCATGGCGACAAGCAGGTGGCATGCCCTTCACCTGAAAAGTTACATGCTAAATAACATGTTTTCCAGACTGTAGGTCACACTTCTTTTCATAGTTTGGCCAGGGGTGTGACTTATACTCAGATATGACTTCATGTGAATTTATTAAAATATATAATTTCACATCTGTTATTGTCAGAGTTGTTCAGAAGCGACACAGAGGATGAAGAATTCAATTGATTTAGTGATTTGGAGTGAGATCCAGAGTAAACGTGTTAGCTTGTTTTTTATGCTTTAGTTATTTGATAAACTATTAATATCTTATGTAAACATACCGGACACGTGTTCAGTTCAGTCTATGCTTCATGTCGCTGAATAAATATAATTGTGTTACGTTAGCGTGCTGTACTGATATTCAGCCTGTTGTTCTCCATTTTATTGTTAATATTATAATTTGCCTTTAAAGATAAAATGTCTGTTCTTGGTCTCGGATTTTGTAAAATAAATTTACCCCAAAAATGCAACTTACATATGTTTTTTTCTTCACTATTATGCATTTTTTGGCTGGTGCGACTTATACTCCAGAGCGACGTACAGTCCAGAAAATACAGTATATACAAATTAACGTTGACGGTTACATTGCACAAAATGGACTCTTGCGAACTTTAATCCATGTTATATTGCTGTTACCTCCTCAAAACACATCCAGGGTTTTGTTTCATTCACACACGTTTGAGTAATCTTTATTATGACTCTGTCTACATCTCCAAAATGCTCTGTTCCACCTTGTGATGTCATGAAGTGATAGTTTTCAAGTTAACAGCTACTTTTTACATTTAGTTCAGCAGAGATCGGCAATTCCAGGGCTGAAATGATCCAAATGATTCTAGCGAAGGAGTATAGAGTTTAAAAACACAGTGGAGCACTTCCTGTATTACCACATGATGACATCACAAGGTGGAACAGCTAATCTGGATAACAGCGAAATAAATAATAAAATAAAAATAAAACTAGCTCCCAGAATCCTCCATCCTAGACACTTTAGTACAATGTGAGAAATGCACCTTTGTTCCATTCTTTGCCATACACACTTTTGATATTTTAACCCGGCCTATACACTTAAATGTATTCATAAAAACCCCATACATTTTACTACCTCCTCCTAAAAACCGCCACTTTAAACCCATCGTTAAACTTAAGTCCAGAAGTCCCCAGCTCAGCGATTAGTGAAAGCTGCAGACGCACATTAAAAAACACTTATTCTCACACAACAGGTGCTAGCAGCTATTAGTATTAGCACGGCCGCGCCAAAACAATCAACACAATGGGAAGTGGCTGATAGACTGTTACACAAGGGACCGGGACTCTTCTGCGGTCTGCTTTAGAAGAAGTCCCTGGAGTTAGACAATAGTTATGTAAAATTCATTCTGTTTGCTTTGTGGAAATAAATAATAAAAACAAGATCCAGTTTTATGATTCAATTCGATGGGGAAAAAAAATGTACAGCTTCAGTTTTAAAGGTCCTATATTACACAGAATTGACTCTTGTGAGCTTTAAGACGTGTTATGATGTTGTTACGTCATCAAAAACATACCTGGAGTTGTGCACAAAATGCTCTGTTCCACCTTGTGATGTCATGAAGTGGTAGTTTTCAAGTTAACAGCTACATTTTACCGTTTGTTTAGTAGAAATGGGCAATTCCAGAGCTGAAATGATTGAAGTGAAGGTGTATGGAGTTTAAAAACACACTGGAGCACTTCCTGTATTGGCACATGATGACATCACAAGGTGGAACAGAGTGTTTTCTGTGTGAGAGAAGAACTCAGCCTAAATATACAGGGTTTGTGCGTTAACTCCAGGTCTGTTTGTGATGAGGAAACAACATTATAACATAGATCAGAAAACAGGGTAATATGGCCCCTTTAAGGATTTGATAATATAATGTACTGGTTGCCATAGAAACAAACCTTGGTGTGTTTTGTTTGATTTGCGGTGGTTTTCAGTAATATTGCATTTAGTATTGCATTTATTTTCTTGAAAGCGTTCACAGGCACCTCGTGATGTCGTCTAGTGGTAATTTAGAAGAGCTCCTCTGTGTTTTTAAAGTTTGATTCTTTTATATCGTGCTTTTTTTTGCTTTTGACTGTGTTTGGGTTTAACCTGAGAGTACTGTACATTTATCAGGTGAAATCATGATCACAGCAGGTTAGGGTCTTGGTTGGATTCTGAAAATGTTTTGTCTTGATGTTGCAAAAAAAGTGAAGTGAAATGAGTCTTACAGTAAAAACACGACAAATCTCAGATGTTCTGTGTTAGTAGGACACAATTTACTTTTCCTTGAAGTGAAAGACGAAGTTTAAATCTGTCAACTGGACAAGTCGTTGTAAGAGTGAAGACATTTCGCTGCTCATCCAAGCCGCTTCTTCATTTCTGGTCAGATTACTGGTGGACACTGCTTTATATCTGTCTGAAGGGAGGGACTAACTACACTGAAACTGGAAACAGCTATTGTCTCCAGTTTCATCCTTAACGACCGTGTTCAACCTTTAATGGCCCTACTATTGTTCTCATTTGTTTCTTTTTTTTTGCTTAAAGCTGAAACTGGAGACAATAGCTGTTTCCAGTTTCAATGTAGTTAGCCCCTCCCTTCAGACAGATATAAGGAAACGCAAAACGTCTTCACTCCTACACGATTTGTCCAGTTGACAGATTTAAACTTGGTCTTTTGTTTTAGATCAGACCTGGATGACTGAGAGATTACACAGACATTTTCCTTGAAGTATTTATTTCACTGTTCTGTCCTGCTGTATTGTTGTTATTATTAGTTTAATGTGAATCAGCTGCACATACAGACAGTATTTACACCTCTATTTCCTCCTTTAGTGATGAAAATGTGCCAGCTCCGCCTAATTTCAGTCAAATCCTCCATGTCACTTCCTGTTTTGGATCCTGTGGGCGGAGCCGCTTTGGAAATCCCTTTTTCCATGGAAGCTTTAAAATACTGCCCCCTGTAACCATTGCCCCGCCTTTAATTTAATGTCATACTTTTGAACATTTCAGGCAAAGCAATGACATCTCCATGGCGACAAGCAGGTGGCAGACCCTCCTCCAGAAAAGTTACACAGTGCACCTTTAACAATACGCATTCATTTTATTAACACTAAATAAAACTGAGCAAAAGGTTTGAGCTGTTGGGGAAAAAAACAACAAAAAAACAAAACATTTGCCTCAGTGTTTTCCACGAGTTTCAGAACGATGAGAAAGTAAGACTGTTGCCATAGCGATGAGCAATTTAAAAACTAAATATTTTATCTTTTGAATGGGAACAAAAGCCTCGAAAACGTTGTGTCTAACAAGAAGCTGAAACCCATGAATAAATACAAGTCCAAAGATAGATTAACCTCTTTTACATACACATTATTTCACGTTACAACACGAAGAACCGTGTCAAAACGAAAAAAAGTGTGCGTCGTATTCGCTCAAAGCCCACGCGGCTCGTCCTCTCTCCTGTCTGTATCCGATGACACCTCTGTTCTCTTTACTCTCACTGTCCTTTCTCTGCGTGTGACTCAGATCCTGCAGCAGACTCAGCCTCTGACACACTCGCAGTTAAACATGGCGTCATTCTATCCACTCAACACGCAACTACTTTTATCTGACCACAGTTACACGCTCCTGTTGTACTTTTAAATACTTTCACCTGCGTACTGTATTTTAAACATCCACTACAGGACTTTTCTAGGGGGAGGGCCTGCTGCTGCTGCCTGTCTGAATCCACAGAGAGGTTATTGCTTTGCCTGGAATATTCCACAGCATGGCATTGAACTTATATCTCCATGGAGACAAGCGGGTCTTAATTAAAGGAATTTGATTGTGTTTTTACTATGAGTGGGCGAGGCAGACAAGTTCAATGCCATGCTGTGGGACATTTCAGGCAGAGCAATAACATCTCCGTGGAAACAGACAGGGAACCTCAACTAGAAGTTACATAGTGCATCTTTAAGTTATTTTGTACTGTTAAAGGGCACATATTACGCTATTTTCTATGTTATAATGTTGTTTTCTCGACGCAAACAGACCTGGAGTTGTGTTTTTTGTTTCATTCACGTATAATCCTGCATATTTAGTCTGAGTTCTTCTCTTAAACACAAAACACTCTGTTCCACCTTGTGATGTCATCATGTGGTAATACAGGAAGTGCTCCAGTGTGTTTTTAAACTCCAGACACCTTCACTAGAATCATTTTTATGACTTCAGCCCTGGAATTGCCAATCTGTAGTTGAATTAAAGGTAAAAAAGCAGCTGTAAACTTGAAAACTACCACTTTATGACATCACAAGGTGGAACAGAGCATTTTTAGCTTGCTCAAACAGGTTTGTTTTTGAGGAGGTAACATTATTATAACATGACCTAAAACTCATGAGTCCATTTTGTGTAATATAGGACCTTTAAATGGGGGAATATGGGAGTTTTATTTGCGTATTCAGTTTATTTGCGTGTTAACTGTATTTGCGTGTTTTATATAATTGGGGTTGTTTGTGATGTCTTGTGAAAGCGGTGGCAGAGGCTGAGACTAGGGTGTGAGAGTAGTAGCGCCGCCTTCAGGGTTGTTTTAGTCTTTGCACTGCGTATAAAATATATCAGCACTGTTAAACTAAAAGAATACCTCATGAATATTCACAAACTTTCCCAGCGTCTACGCCAGTGTCAGTTCCTTTTCTCAGCATATGGTCCAAGTCTTCACCAGAAACACGCTCGAACAAATGAGGCACGCCCCATTAGCATGAACGCACAGCCCAAAACTCTCACCAGGATGAATAGTTTTACATGTAATCATTCATTTCTTATCCTATCTTCAGACACATGGAGTTTGTTTAAACAGTACAGATCCAAATCGGCAGCATCTCGCATGTTTCCAGTGAGTCAAATATATCAAACAGATTCATCCCGCTGCAGATATTTTCAATTCAATTCAATTCATTTATTTTTGTAACGCCCAAAATCACAACAACAGTTGTCTCGAAGGGCGTTCATGTTTTGGTTGATGGGGGAAACCGGAGTACCCGGAGGAAACCCATCCAGACACGGGGAGAAACATGAAAAACTCCACACAGAAAGGCCTGGTGACCCGGGGATCGAACCAACCTTCTTGCTGTGAGACATGAGTGATGGCACTCAGTCACCGTGCCGCCAAGACACAAAAAACAAAACAACAGGAAGAATCAGACACAACAAGAAAAATCAGACACAACAGGAAAAATCAGACACAACAGGAAAAATCAGACAACATAAGAAATCGGCCAGGAGACCAGACGAGGAGGAGGAGAGCCGGGCGAGGAGGAGGAGAGCCAGGCAAGGAGGAGGTCCAACTGTCATCGGGGCATCTGAAAGAGATACACTCCACAGGGGGAGTGGGACAGGGGACAACATGTGAATAGCATTGCTGATGAGAAAATAGGGCAAAGTAGAGGATAGTGCTCAGGTTGCCATACTTCCCCCAGCTAGTTACTCCTACTGCAGCTTATCTTATCCCGGGTTTTAATAACCCTAACTCCCTCACTAAGTAACCTGGTCATACGCTATACCGAAGAGGAAGGTTTTAAGCCTGGTCTTAAATACAGAGACTGTGGGGGCCTGTTTAACATCAGCAGGGAGTTGATTCCATAGCACAGGAGCTTGGTAACTGAATGCTCTCCCTCCCACTGTACTTTTGGACACTCTAGGAACCACTAATAGTCCTGCATTCTGAGAGCGGAGTGCTCTGTTTGGCTGGTACGGGACAATAGCATCTTGCAGATAGGATGGGGCCATACCGTTTAGGGCTTTGTATGTCAGGAGGAGGACTTTGAATTTGATTCTAAGCTCGACAGGAAGCCAGTGCAGATATTTTAGTACAGGACTGATGTGGTCTCTTCTTTTAGTTCCTGTTAGGACTCTGGCCGCTGCATTTTGGACCAACTGGAGGCTCCTTATAGTACTTTTGGGGCAGGCGGCAAGCAGGGAATTACAGTAATCAAGTCTGGAAGTAACAAATGCATGGATGAGTTTTTCAGCATCGTTTTTAGGTAAAATATTTCTAATTTTAGTTATATTTCGCAGGTGAAAGTATGCGGTTTTACAAGCTAGGTTTATATGGGCTGTGAATGAGAGATTTTGATCAAATAGGACTCCAAGATTTTTTACAGTAGGGCTAGAAGCTATATTCACATTGTCGAGTGAGAATATCTGGTCTGACAGAGAATCTCTTTGACCTTTGGGACCAACGACAATGACCTCTGTTTTTTCAGGATTTAAGAGCAGGTAATTCAAGGTCATCCAGGTTTTGATGTCCTTCACACAGGCACTGAGTTTATCTATTTGATCAGTCTGATTTGGTTTCATTGATAAGTACAGCGTAGCAGTGAAAATTAATGCCATGTTTTCTGATAATGTTACCCAATGGCAACATATACAGAGTAAATAGGATTGGACCAAGCACAGATCCTTGTGGAACACCACAGGCTACTTTAGAACAGGGAGAGGTGCTCTGGTTTATACTAACAAACTGGTACCTATCTGATAGATAGGATTTAAACCATTTGAGGGCGGTCCCTCTGATTCCAATGTCACATTCTAACCTCTGCAGTAGAATGTTGTGATCAATGGTGTCAAACGCTGCACTGAGGTCCAGTAGGACCAGGACTGAAGCCAGCCCGTTATCAGCAGCTAGTAGTAAATCATTTGTTACTTTAAGCAGTGCAGTCTCTGTGCTGTGGTGAGCTCTGAATCCAGATTGAAATTTTTCAAATATATTATTGTCCTGCAGGTGGCGGCAGAGCTGTTTCACCACAACTCGTTCTAGAATTTTTGAGAGGAAGGGAAGATTAGAGATAGGTCTATAGTTGACTAATTCATCAGGATTTAGGTTAGGTTTTTTCAAAAGGGGTTTAATCACAGCATACTTAAAGGACTGAGGAACGTAGCCATTTTCTAACGACATATTTAATATGTTATGGATGGAATCTATTATTAGGGGGAGGGCTTCTTTGAGGAGTCTGATTGGAATAGGGTCGAGCAAACAGGTTGATGGTTTTGACGACATGATGACTGAGGTAATCTCCACCTCATCAACAGGAGTAAATTTATCTAATATTATTAGAGGGTCCATATGGGATATTGGCATTACAGACTGGATTTGCTCAGAGCTGATTTTTGGAGTAGCTTTGTTAATTTTGTCTCTAATGGTTGTGATTTTGTAATCAAAGAAGTGAAGAAAGTCATCACAACTAATGTTCGAGGGGATAAGAGACTCATTGGCAGTGTGGGAGTTTGTCAGCCTGGCTACAGTGCTGAACAAAAATCTGGGGTTATTTTTGTTTACTTCTATTAGATTTGAATAGTATCTAGTTCGGGCTTTCCGCAGAGCGGCCTTATAAGTGAGCAGGCAGAGCTTCCATGCCTTCAGAGACTGCTCAGAGCGCGAGCGGCGCCAAAGCTTCTCTGTGCGTCTTACATGTTGTTTGAGTGTCCTGAGCTGTAACGTGTACCATGGAGCCGGAGGTCTTGGTTTAATGTTTTTCTGTTTTAGCGGAGCTACAACATCGAGAGCAGATTTTAAGGTGAGCATTGTTCTGTCAACCAATCGATCAGTGACAATTGGATTAAAATTATTGCCATTGTCACATGACATATCTTTCAGTAATGGCTCAATAATTTCTTTAAACTCTGTAACCGATTTATCTGATAATGTTCTTTTCATTATAGTTTTTTTCTGTGGGGCTGGATAGTCTTTTAGTATAAATTGAAAGGTAATTAAGAAATGGTCAGAGAGTATAGGGTTTTGAGGAAGGACAATTAGATCATTAATCTCAATACCATAGGTTAGAACGAGATCTAGAGTGTGATTGTGACAGTGAGTCGGCTTATTCACACTCTGGGTGAAACCGATCCCATCCAGGAGTGCACCAAAAGCATTACTGAGGCAATCACTGCCGTTATCTACATGAATGTTGAAATCTCCGACTATAACAATCCTTTCCCAGTTCAAGACTAAACTTGAGATGAAATCAGAAAACTCTGTCAGGAAGTCGGCATATGGACCAGGAGGTCGATAAATTATTATAAATATAACAGCTTTTTGGTTTTTCCAATTGGGGCACGTAATGGAGAGTGCGAGGCTTTCAAAGGAGAGGTAAGTATAGTTGGGTTTGGGGCTGAGAATTAGACTAGAATGAGAGATGACGGCCACACCACCACCTCGACCTGTGCTCCGGGCACTCTGAAAGTTCATGTGACTTGATGGTGTAGATTCGTTTAGTCTAACATAATCATTTTCCTGAAGCCATGTTTCAGTTAGGGCTAACAGATCAATATTAAGGTCGCCAATTAGTTCATTTATTAAAAGAGATTTGGAGGAAAGAGACCTGATGTTTAGCAGTCCACATTTTACACACTTATCATTTTGTTTATTCGCGGCACATTTATTTATTTTTGTTAAGTTATGAGATCTGACAGCTTCCTTGTCAGAGTTTAGGGGTGTTTTATTTGTGCTTTTTGTACGTGGGGCACACACAGTCTCTGTCTGTTTGGAGCTGTTCCCTCTGACTGAGTTGTGCTTCACTGGTCTAAACTGCTCCCTAACGTCACTATCACTGTCACTGTGCTTCCCTGAGCTATTCTGCGTGCTAGTCTTACCTGGTCAATCTAGACTAGCAATCATATTCTGAGCTAACAGGGCGGAGCCAGCCTGCGTGGGATGGATGCCGTCTCTACGTATAAGCCTAGGCTTCCCCTCAAATGCCCTCCAATTATCTATGAAGACGACACCATTCTGCGGGCACCAATTGGTCAACCACTGGTTGACTGCTGAAAAGCGGCTGTACATTTCACAATTGGTATAGGTTGGGAGGGGGCCAGAGAAGTACACGGACTCCGACATCGACTTAGCCAATTGACAGACTGCAGCTATCTGTAACTTAACCACCTCTGACTGACCGCGCCGAGTATCGTTACCCCCCGCGTGTATAACGATCCGGCGGTACCTATTCTTACTTTTCTTTAAAAGCCTAAGATTCCCCTCGATGTCACCCAGTCTGGCTCCAGGGTAACACCGCGTGGAAGCTGCAGGCAGTTCCACGTCCCTGACTATGGAGCTCCCTATGACTAAAGTGTCCCGGGTCCAGTTCAGGGGAGCAAACCTGTTCTGGACGGGGAGCTCTCTACTCTCAACCCTGTGTCCCTGGTCTGCTACAGTCCTATTCTCAGCCCTGTGTCCCTGGCCTGTCCTACGCTTTCTTCTAACCGTCACAAACCTGTCCTGGTCTGATCCCGGCTGCACGGGTTGCGCTGGGGGGCTAGTCTCACTAGTTACGCTAAAGCTACTGCGGTCCGCGGTCCCTACTGCTGCTACCTGACTGTAACTCGGGGTCAGAGCCTCCAATGAGCGGATCCGCGTTTCTAACTCTGAGACCCTGGCCTGCAGGGCTGCCACTACACTACACTTAACGCAACTGTCCCTATCATCATCAAATAAGCCAGGGTCATCACTCCACATATGGCAACCAGGGCAGGGAAAAGCGAGAGAAGAGGGGGAAGGTTTAGCCATGATGCTAGTCGGCTAGGCTAGTTCAGGCTGAACCGAGAGATAGAGGGGATTAATCCACGAAGTGCGGAGCAATAGATGCTGAATGAAACTTCGGTGGTTTAGCGAAGTATTCAGGCACTAGTGTAGATGTTAGAAACTGCTTTTTAAAATTGTAAAGATTCGTGGATTAACAATTTCAGGAGAGAGACGCTAGATACGCTAGATATACAACTCGCAAAACAGAATGCACTCACCCGGAAATGACGTCAGCCAAGCAGAGTCGTATATTTTTCCCCAGACTCAAATAAATGCACTTTTGATCTCAGTACCATTTTCTCTTTCATTTATAAATGTTTAGATGACCTCACTAAATGTCTAAGTTACAACATTTACACCTCTAAATAAACCGAAATAGGGACCATCTGCACCTCCCTCATGGTGAAGGGTCTTATCAGCGCCTCTCCCTCGGTGTTTGATCATTTCGGACGACACTCCCCCTTTGCAGGAACGCACAAAACCAAGTGGAAGTGCACGGGGAGGCGAGGAAGGTGCTGTTTGTGCGTACGTCTGACCCTGACTGCACTCACAAGACGACACCTGCACGAGTGTTCAGGCAAAAACAGCTATTTATGCAGGAAAAAAAAAGTAGGCCTGCTAGGAAACAGGTGGGTGAACTTTTAATTTGAGTGTTTGGTTGTGTGCAGTTGTGTTTAATTATAGATGTGTGTTTGCCCCCACCCCACTGTTACCGTGACGACATCCCAGAGCCTATCTGTTGGCGGGGCAGTCAGTACACCTGTGCGCTGGAGGGAAGAGACAGAGGTAAAAGTGAGACGAGGTGAGGATGGAGCCGCCAGAGGAACACAGCCGGAGGTCGTGGGTCGAGGGTCGGCGTCCGGAGAGGCGGGCGAGAGACGGATGGACGAGGCGCAGAAGAGAGCATCAGGGGGAGAGCGTCATGAAGCGGAATACGAGCAACGGCGGAGTGGGGACGCCCTGTTTCCTGTTTTGAGAGTAAGAACTGTGTACGAGGAAGTTAGTGCTCAAACGTGGCACGAGGAGTGTCGCAGAGGACGATCCCAGCAGCACTAGGACCATGAAGGAAGGAACGATCAGGTGGTTCTCCCTGCTGGACAACTGGACTTGGATGAAGAGCTCACAGTAGCTACTAAGGTTCAGACTGCTTGGGTATTTCTTTTACATTGCATTTTAAAATACCTTTTAGCTGGGCCTGGCTTTAGAATTAGTTTTAACCTGTTTTTTTTTTTACTTTTTACTGCATATTTCTGAAAATCTACTTCAACAAGCCTATATCAAATACTTAATGTGTTCCAGTGAGGATGTAAGTATGAATAAAGGTCTAGTGGTTCAGTCTAACTTGTAATAATAACGCAGATTTGAAGTATTTACCGTATTGGTGACCAGTCTATGGCCCTGAATCGGCCCTCAGCTTTGTCTGTGTTTTTATATGTGGCCCTTAATGAGAAAAGTTTGGACATTCCCGCTCTAGCCTATTTAAAATTGATTTAACCATCTATAATAAATTTGCTTTTGGTCTTTTACACATATTTTTAAGCTTTCACTCAAATTTGGTTTATAGTTAAATCTCATTTTGCTCACAGCCTCTCCATAACCACACCCCGTGACATATTTTTACATATAAATACAAAAACATATCAAGTCTTAGATAATGCACTCAGTAATTTCCCCTTTCTGCTGTTGTCCCAGATAAATCCTAATAATCTAAATAAATGCTAAGACATATTTTGGTCGCCTAAGACACCATCTACAGCCCTGGATCATAGTTTTTTCGAATCCTTCGGCCTTCTAAATAGTGTTTTAACAGCCCCTTATCAGTCAAGCATATGATCATTTGTGTGTTATTTGCACACAGCCAAATGAATATGTAGATGAGTGGAAAGGGGAAGCAGGATCCCTTGTGATGTTGGCGATATGGAAATGCTGGTTACAGTGTTAATCACAACACTGGGCTGAATTAATGGAGTGGTGAGCGGCTATGGTAATGAAATGCATAGGGGACGGCAGCATATTTAGTCTTATAAGCAAGAAGAGGGCTGCGGGTATATGAGAAAATGAGGAAATTATATGCAAAAATACTTCTGATTATCTTGACCAAAAACTGCGGAGCACATGTCGCTAAGTGATTAATTATCGGCCATTTTAGACGGTTGGGGTTGCTCCAGTTTCTTGTCACTCTGCAGGTAAATATTGACGGTAAATGCTGGAATTCAAAAATACTTAGATGGGATATTATGCAGAGTAGATTGTTTTTAGCTTTTTACCATGTTGTAACGTTCCGTCATCAAAAACATGCCAGTCTGTGGTGTATTAACTGCTAACACATAACATATTTAGATCACCGTGTTACCTTTTATTGTTTTAAAAATGCTATATTTTCCATTTTGTTTTTGACACTCTCCATGCTAAGTTGCTCCCCCTTCAGGGCACTAGCACAACACGATCAGCTGCATCCCGCTAATGAAACTACTGCACATCACATCAGGTTTGTCAAGTCGCTGTGTACAGTTTTGTATCACATTTTTGTATATTTATGGAGAATTGTCGTGTGGGAGCATGGGTGACGTAGGTTTGTGGGCGGAGCCTCGTGCAGAATCTTACAGCTAACAGTAAGGAGGGTTCGAATAGGGCCCGGGAGAGATCGCTAAATGACCGTAACATGCATGGATGACATCTAAAACAACTTCAGGCATGTTTTTGATGAGGGAATGTCATAACATGGTAGAAGCTCAACTAATACTCCCTCTTTAACAGAAAAAAAAACATACACATCCACCCAAAACTTTATCATATTACATCTTTATCATAGTATCACTCAGCCCAATCCGTTTGCATATATCGTTCGATTCTCAATCATAACAGCCCTTAAACCCTCCTCTGTTCCATTGTTCCAGAGCAGCATTAGGTAAGGTGCTGTAAGTCTTGCTGCAGCCATCTACTTAGCATTCGAAGCCCAAATCAAGGCGCTGTGATAAGGCCTGTCGCAGCGGCAACAGTTGCTATGGGAAACCTGAGGTAGGATGCTGAGGAGAAGGAGCGGGGAAGCGTCTGGGGAGAGGGAGGGGGAAGCGGCAGCGGCAGACAGACTATGCAGGGGACTGGAGGACAATTCTCTGGACTGAGTTGTCTTAAAATGACCTCTCTTTTGTTGGGTTTCAGATGACATCATGGCGCTCGGTCTACTGTGAAATTAGGATAACGGCAGACGTATTGTTCAGTTGGATCAGATTTTTTTTTTTTCCCCCATGTATTTGAGCATCTAATTAGAAAGCATTTTGAGAGAGAGTGAGAGAATCAGGAAGTGCACGTTAGCATGTGCTAGTTGTCGTTAGCTTTACAGTGATGGCAAAACTCTGCTCTGGGGAATTGCGGTTATCATGGTGAGTAATTAGCATGTTCTGAATGCGTAAGGTAAGTGAGGAATAACTTTGCAAACGGTTGAAAATGAACTAGTTTGTTTTTTCTTTTTTAAATAGATAAATAAATCAAACCAGGAAGTGCACGTTAGCATGTGTTAAACCTGTTTGTACTATAAATACTGCCCATTCTGGTGTATAATATAACCTTTTATAAGGGCCTGCGTGCCTCCGTGGAGATATTACTGCTTTACCCTGAATGTTCCACAGTACCAGTTCAAGTGACAGGTCAGATCTGTGGAGAGGCGCCCCCAGTCAAAGTAAGAATGCATGTTTTTTTAAGGTGTTTTTGAGCAACACCTGTAATAGACTAAACGCAGGACAAATTTAAGTAAGTGGTACATTTCAAGGAAAGCAGTAACATAAACATACCCTCCACTAGCAAAGTTACATAGTGCACCTTTAACGATATTTGTATTTCTCTAAATGCCCCTATGGATGCTGTGGTGTCACTTAAAGCAATGACAAAAGACAGATTTAAATTAAAAATATATGTATGGTGGGTTTTGATTGACAGGCGGCGACAGGAGCGGTGGAGAGAGGAGCTGATGAGGGGAGGAATGATCAACGCAGTGACGCAGGTGGGTTTGGGCCAAAGAGAGAGAGAGAGAGAGAGAGAAAGGAGGAGGGAGGGAAAGTGGAGAGGGAGAGGTGAGGAGGAGAGCGTCGCTATAGAAACGAGGTGTTGACTTAGCGCAGTTTCGAGAATCTAGTGACGTATGGGAGGAAGAGAGAGATGGAAGGGGGGGAGGGAGGGAAAGAAGAGATGAAGAAAGAGGATGAGGAGAGAGAGAGAGGAGAGGGTCAGTCGGATGTGTGAAGGTGCAGTATTATGAAACTGGAGAGAGAAGGAAAGAGATGAGGGGAGGAGAGAGGGTCAGTCGAATGTGTGAAGGTGCAGTGTTATGAAACGAGACACAGCGAGAGAAAGAGAATACATTTGGACAAATATTAACGCAATCGGGGAAGGCGATGAGGGAAGAACGTGTAAAGGCATAAAGCGGAGGTATTATAATGTATACGGAGGAGATAGAAGAGAGAACACAGACACAATGTTGCCGTGTCTGTGTTTTTAATGCAAAAATGTCATTCGTTGAAGTAACTTTTAATCTGAAAATGAATCTTGAATGAAGAGATGAGCAACAGGATATGGACAAATATGGATGTTGAGATATTTTGCCGGATTATCTCTTTAACTATGCATCAGGAGTGAGTTTAAACAGGCCTCAAACATGTTTCAGTGTCAGGCTGGTTCATGGTCCAGCGTAAAATCAACGTGGACGTCCCGCAAAGCTCCCTGACGCTCTTCACAGCCAATCAGAAAGCTTGCTGTGTATGTGTACTTTGACCGAAAAGTACCTATGCCTCGAATTTTCACCGAACGCAAAGGCTGTGATTGGACAACTGATTAAAAACAACTCGGAGAAGATCAAGTTTGGTACAGAAGTTTGGATTCCCACAATGCACCTGGACCTTAATTAGCGTCGGAGAAACTCGTCTGGACGGCGTCTGGACTATACATCAGCGTTTAGTTAAGGTTCAAGTATTGCACAAAACATAAATGGAGCATAAAAGTAAGAATATGTGCAGAAATATCACTGTATATAATATTTTGGCAAATTAGATTTTTAAAGAACTTTATAAACAGTATACTATCTCGATATACCATATAAAGCTTGAAAAAGTACACAGTCTCGTACCTTGGACATTGATTTTTACATGATCTTATTTGAGCCTCTGTGACTGAAAAAGGGGGAGCTCTAGTCTCCACTTGTCCCTTTTATAAATTTTTGTTTCGTTTTTAGTCAAGCACAATAACAGCTTTTAGTCATAGTTTTAGTCATCACGGATTTACTTTTTAATGTGTTTTTCAGAAAACACAATTAACACTGATGCATGGTCACTTTTTCTGTAGTGATTTTTTCAGACGTCAGATATGGCAGATATGGGAGTCCCTGCTTAGACTGCTGCCCCCGCGACCCGGCTCTGGATAAGTGGAAGAAAATGGATGGATGGAGATATGGCATTTTACTGTGTGTACTGTTTAAATAGGGTTTATTAAACAAAAAACATTTTTAAAGCTTTCTACCATATTACAACATTGATCCCTCATCAAAACTTGACTGAAGAGGTTTTAGATGTCATCCATGCATGTCTGAGTAATTTAGCGATCTCTCCCGGGCCCTATTCTCATTCCAACCCTCCGTACTGTTAGCTGTAAAATTCTGTACAAAGCTCCGCCCACAAGCCTACGTCACCCATGCTCCCACACGACAATTCTCCATAAATATACAAAAACATGATACAAAACTGTACACAGCAACTTGACAAACCTGATGTGATGTGCAGTAGTTTCATTAGTGGGATGCAGCTGATTGTGTTGTGATAGTGCTCTGAAGGGGGAGTGACTTAGAGCTGAGAGCAAAGGGAGGGGAGACTCAGAGCATCAAAAATGAAAGTGAAACTTATAAATTTATAAAGCATGTTAATATGTTGTTTATTATTTATTTGATTAGATTTTTATATGCCTCTCTTTATCTCATTATTTGTCTATTTTATGCCTTATTTATATATATATTTTTTGTTATATACTTTGGCATCCAGTGTGGGCAGCAAAGTAAGAATTTCATTGCATAGGGAAACATTTTTCTTACTGTGCATATGACAATAAAAGCTTTGAATCTCTTGAACCTCTTTTCGGCAAATATAGCATTTTTAAAACAATAAAAAATAACATAATGATCTAAATATGTTATGTCTTACTAGTTAATACACCATAGAAGTAAAATACCCAATTTTTAAGGACTGGAAAGAAACAAGTATTCAGCTGTTGAATCTAACATTATCGTGCGTAGCTAAAATAAATGTTAGCATTTAGCATTTACCCTGTACAGTCTAAAAGTATTCTCAAGAACTGCTCTAAAACCCACTCAAAGGCAACTGTGACACCCCTAAGCAGGATTATACTAAAATAAAAAAATAAATATACATAAATAAAAACTCAAGACAGCAGTTTTTCCACAGACTTTCACTGCCATTTTATGTGCCAGGTTTTTTAATGTTCATTGTGACCTCTCTAACAGAAAAGCTCTCATAATGATAACCAGTGTAGTGAGCTAATCATAATAACAATTACAATAAAGGTAACACTTGATTTGAAAATAAAAAATGAACAAAAATTAAATCCAAACTAGATAAAAATCCCCAAAAATAAAATAAAAAAACACTTAGAGTAGTTTAATTTTTTCAAAAGTGATCTATAAGTTTCTATATTTTTTCATTAACTTGTCTTCAGGATAAAAAATATTCACGACTGCACTTCAAGTCTCTCTGAAAAGCGAACGTTAGCTTACCTTCGTCAAAATGGCAATGTCTCTCTTCCTCCACACAGATCCAATCGCACACGAAAAACACGGAAATACAGCTGTGAATTATTCCTCTGTCAATGATAAGTCTTTGTCCAAAAGTTTTTCCTCAATCCAATTTCTGCGTGTTGAGGACAGAGGAAGCCATTTTGAATTTTATTTCCTGTTTTGCGGTGTGGAGTTCTGACAGCATCCTTTTTGTCCTTTGAGGTCCGTTAACTGCAAAACTCTATAAAACCATCTTTAACAATGAAAAGAGGTGGGTTTTCCAATCATTCATAGGCACTAGTGTTAACAATAGCAGCTAGCTTAACGCTAATAGTGGTAGCATTGTGTTGTTGTCTTGTCCAATTCGAATACTGATTTTATTGACGAAAACAGATAGCTTTCTGTACCGCTAGCTTTCTTTACTGCTAGCGTTCTGTACCGGTAGCTTCCCGTACCGCTAGCTTTCCATAGCGCTATTAGCTTTCCTTGCTATTATTAACACTAGCAAAGTTACATCCTGATTCAAAGTTGTATAATCCGTAATCCCATTTCTTCCTTGTCAACAGCAGACGAAAAACATTTTGCATGGCTACAAAATAGAACAAAATACTTTCACTCCCGTACGTTTACATATATATCCCGTATTATTTATTTTTTTTGTTTTAGCTTTTCCTCAATCCCCTGAAAATACTGTATGTCTTTAGCAGCACAGTCAGAGCGGCCATGTTGAAAAATCGCAAAGGCGGGCCACCACGTAATACCTCTCTTTTGTATATATTCTTCAGATGTCCCCAAAGCTCATTAAAGACTTTATAATTTTTTATAATTTACTTCTTTGAATGAAAATATATTTACGGTATATATAATATGTACTTTCTGTCCTTTTATATCAATATAGCTTTCCGTTGTCCATTGCATTTTCCATCAGAAGAAGACAGTAGCCACAAAATGGGTGAAAAAAGTTGAAAAAGTGATTTGTTGTCCTGTTATGAAAATCCAGGTCAGAAACGCATTCCTCGAAGCATCATTAGTTATGCAGTGTCCTTGCCAAAACATTATAGCAAACATTATTAAGTCTTTCTCCAAATATATACACTGAGTGGATATATTGTAATTCAGATAGCATCGCTCATAGCTTTTTCTTGATATTGTGGTCACAGATGATAAAAATTGGCTTGGTTTTCGTCCGACTTTGGCAAACAGTGATTGCAACAGATTGTACATGTAACTGAATGATTGTGGCGTTTACATAATACCCAAGCTGGTCTTACTTCCTCTTTCTGGTCGTTTCTTCTCATCAACAATTTAGTGATGGGAAAAATACACGTTGAATCCTTTTCAATTAGCTACAACCAGTCCCTCAAAAACATTTTTCGAATTTAGATTTGAGTCTCTTGTACATTTTCTTTCGAACCGCTTTTAAAAAGTAGTGGTTCGTTCTGGCCTTTACCCATGAGGCCTTTCAGCGAACTGTGTAGGCCCAGCTGAGGCAACGGGACCGGGGTGGGAAGGGTCCCGCAAGTGGGAATCCCTCCTCCCATCGAAGTTGGAATTTGGGTGCACGATATGGACTGTGCCTGCGAACAAGGGGATGGGTTGTTGTTGTTATTCAAACCAGAGCCCATCCCGAGGCTCATCATATTATTGTTAAAATGGTGCGTTTTGTAATAGTGATTCATATGCTCCGTTCGCGCCAGATTTGGTAAGTTGACGATTTCCGGATGGTGTAGCCTTAAACTCTGCCCACCTCCTATCCCGCTACTACCACTCTGCGATATGGTCGACCCCCCGGAAATGCCGCTACCCCTTCCGCTAGCTCCGGCCCCTAGCTCATCCTCAACATTGATAATTTCGATGGCTCTAGCCGGACCGTGGTGCTTATGTAGCTGATGTTGCTTTCTCAACTTGTAAAAAACCACTAGCATCACCGCAGCCATGAAGGTTATCGCGACAAAGCAACCGATTATTATTTTTGTGGTTTTCATAACGTCATCCAAGCCGGAATATCCCGGTTCTGTGATTGGGACGGTGAATGTAGGGCGCGTAGCTTTCGGGGATAAGGAGGACCAACCCGCGGATAGAGAAGAGACAGTAGTCGGGACGCCGTCTGGGATAAAATTTCCAGAAGATGTCGGACCAGGGTGTATGCGAATTAACGTTTCATTGATAACCACCCGCGCTGGTTCCTCCTCTCCGTTCGTCTCCATGGTTTCAACCGTTACCGTGGTGAAATATGTATAATTGACACTAGCATCCGCCGCGGTTACGTTGAGAACCGCGGTTGCCGTAGTGTTACCCGCGGCGTTGGTTACCATGCACGTGTACTGTCCGGTATCGCGTAGAGTAACATTCGTGAAGTTAAGCGTGCCATCGTGTAGGACGGATATCCGGACTTTATACGAACCGTGGGTCATTAGGGTACCGTTTGGCGTAATCCAGTTGACAGAAGTTGTCGACGTGCTTGTACGGCACTTTAGCTCGGCGGCCATCCCTTCGGTAACGTTTAGATCGGTTGGTGGTTCGACAATAACGGGAGCGTAGCATGTAAAGTGGCTCTGATCCAACTCGCCTATATACTTCCCCTTCAAAAATGGCGGCGCGTGACATCGTGCGCAACATGTGGTATTGCTCGGAACGGTTTCTTTAAGCCACCAGCTGAGCCAAAGTATGTCGCAGTTGCACACCCATGGATTGTGATTCAAATGTACACGCTCAAGTTGGTGTAACGGCGTGAAGAGATCGTGAGGCAAAGAATGCAAGGAATTATGGGATAGATTAAGCTCCTCCAGGTTTTTAAGATCATCAAATGCGTTGCGTTCTATGACAGAAACTTGTGAATGCATCAGCCACAGTTTACGCAAAGCAATCAAGCCTTGAAATGAACCAGGTCGGATAATTTCCAAGCGATTTCCAGAAAGCTCCAGCTCCTCCAGTCTCACCAGGGCGGTCAGTTTGGGAATGTCTTTTAGTCCGCACATTCCGAGATTCAGATACCGTAGATTGACCAGACCGACAAATGCGGCGTCTGAAATGAAATCCAGTTTTTTGAGTTCGCCCAAGTCTAGTCTGCGGAGGGAGGGCACGCGCTGGAAAGCGTAGCCGGGCAGTGTTTCGATCGGGTTGTTGCGTAGCCAGAGCTCACGGAGTTTGCTGAGGTACTCGAAGGCGTGGGAGGGCACCAGGGTGAGTCGGTTGTCGAAGAGCTCCAGCGTGTTGAGGTTGGGGAGGCCATTGAACGCGCCCACTTCAATCTGACGGATCTGGTTCTTGGACAGTTGAAGGATCTCCAGGTGCCGCAGGTGTTTGAATGTGTCCGACTTGATCACCTGCGACGAGAAACAGAAAACAGAGAGGTTGGTTAAAGATTGTTTATGATGCAAAATTGACTTTTGTGAGCTTTTACCCATGTTGGAATGTTATTACCTCATCAAAAACAAACTGGAGCTGTGTTTGTTTCATTCACACATGATTGAGTAACTCTTTATTATTAGTCTGTAACATCTCCAAAGCTTAAAATTCTCAGTTCCACATTTTCAGGTAATGAAGCAGTAGTTTTCAAGTTAACAGTTACGTTTTACCTTTTTATTCAGTAGAGACAGGCCATTCCAGAGCTAAAATCATCCAAATGATTCAAGTGGAAGTGTATGGAGTTTAAAAACCTGGTGGAGCACTTCCTGTATTACCACATGATGACATCACAAGGTGGAACAGAGTGTTTTCTGTTTGAGAGAAAGAGCCTAAATATGCAGGATTTGTGTGTTAAACATGTGTCAATGAAACAAAACACAGCTCCAGGTCTGTTTGTGATGAGGAAACTTTAAACAAATGTAGATCAGTAATATCTATAAAGGTTCACTATGCAACCTTTCTACTGTAGAGCACTGCTGAGAAGTTTGTCAAGGTATTTTTAGTGATGAAAAAACACTTTTAAATGAAGAGGTTACATAGGTAAGTTTAATGCCATTCTGTGTAACAATCCAGACAAAACAATAATATCTCCATAGAGACGAGCTTGAATGAATTACTATTTATATATTTTATAAATAATTATTGTTTTGATAAATGTACTAAACAGATGTACATTACTTGAACTACTCTGAAACATTTCCAACTAGTTTCAATGTTTTATTTCTTTTAATCTGCCAGTGGAGGAAGAAAACTGCACTTTCATCACCAGCAAGTGATTAGTAGTTACATGATTTATCTAAGTCAAATAAAGTAAAAAAAAAAAAAAAGAGGCACAATAACAAGATTCAATTTAATTTAAGCCCTGGGAGGGGGGAAGACCCAGGACACGCTGGAAGGACTATGTTTCTTGGCAGGAGTCCCACCAGAGGAGCTGGTGGAAGTGTTTCTTCTGCATTACTTCCTCAGTAGGAGCTGCACCATATCAGAGTCAGAGCGACAGCTGCTAGAGCGGAGCTAACACGAGCTCAGAGCGGGGCTAAAGTTTACAAAGCTAACTTTTAGGCACTTTGAAGATTTAAAATGTTTTAAATCTTCATGTTGTGAAAATAGAGAAGAATCTGTACAAATTCTGACCTTTGTGAAACCTGTCAGGACACGGGCAGTTTGAATTCCTAAAAATTGCATTGTGTCTTTGGGAGAATTCTTTGTGGGCCCAAGCTCCTGGGAGCTGCAGCACTTATGGAGCGGCCAGTAGTCGATCTACCCTGGGTCAGACGGGGAGTGTCATATCCAGTTATTATGATAGATCCATGCAGGTTTTAGATCGCATCTGTTGGAAAGGAGCCAAGAAAAGGATGATTTATTTTTTGTTTTTTCAGTTCATTCTAGTCACTTTTTAAAAGTTTAGCTTCCACTGTTGAGCTGTGTTCACTACTGTCCCTAGTGGTTAGCTCATGTACTGATCCTTCCATTCCACATGTTCTCCAGAGATGGACGGAAATACAGACAGAACAACAGACAGACAGAAGCCTCCGTGTGTTTCTATAGGTACTGCAGCTCCCAGGAGCTCCGGCCCAGAAAGAATTCTCCCATAGAGCACAATGCATGTTTGGGGGAATTCAAACTGCCCGTGTTCGGCTGACAGGGCATCCACGGCTCTCACTCTTCTGTATTTCTACAACATGAACATGAACACTTCCTCCATGCGCCTAAAATCCGACTTTGTAAGATTGAGCGTAGCCCTGCTCTGAGCCCACACTAGCTCAGCTCTGGCAGCTCCCGCTCTGATTGGTCAAACCTGATCACATGGTGTATGTTTCTGATGGTGCGCAGCGCTAGGCCAATCTCAGGAAGTGATGTGGAAGAAAAAATCTTTTGTAGCATTTTGCGCCAATGAGCTCAGGCCACTGAAACAACCCAACGCCATCTTTGTTCATCTTCCAGATTTTATTTTACTTCATGTACTCCATGTGTATCCAAATGTGTCGAGAACATAGATCATAAATGAGCCTTCAGTCTGCAGCATCTGCTACACCCAAGTGAATGTAAACTCCAAACAGGAGCTGAACAGCTGAAAACTTACCGTTTCAATTATTCAACACTTAAAAATCAAGAAAAGTGTGTTAAAAATAAACAAAGCATAAAGATGAATTATTCATTTTAAAGCTTGTAAAACTAGCATAACATTAGATAGCATCAGATGGTTCTCGCGGCTTCTCTAATTGTACTCGTTTACTATTTAGGCTCATTATGCAGTAAACCAGTCCCAGTCCTGCACTCTTATGTTTTTATGGCCCTCCTGACTCAGAACAGCTGCCTTCACCAGAATATTACACTTTAATGTCCTCAGATAAACTTCATTTGTGCAGGTCTGCGGAAAAGCGAGCTGTGCATGTTGGGTAATTTCAGTATCAAAATTAATATAGATAATCATATGGTTCAGAGGAAAATGAAACTAAAATAAATTCAACAATCTCGTACAAATGTGTCTGGCTTAGAGAAGAAGAAGACGTACTGCGCTTTTTCTGTTATCTAGTTATAGTCTATGCCAACAGGGGATCATTATATTATATTTTGGACATTTTAAAACCTAATATTGATCTAAAACAGTTTAATAAAAGAAATAAGTCTGGAAATTGCAGATTAAGAAAATAAAACTGAGGAACGAAGTTTTTATAACAGGTGATGGATTTGAACCCCGTCGCTGTTCTCTGTGGAAAAGTGGGTTGGCCGTCACAGTTTATTAGAAGAAAACAGCACTTTATGAAACGTTTCTATAAAAGACGACTTCAAAAACTGCAAGAATACCTCACCTGCTTGTTAATCATTGATATGGAAACATTTGATAACAGATCGAATGACCAAAACTGAGACAAGAAAGTGGCTTCACCAAAATGGGACCCCAAAGAAAAGCAAATTTTGGTGACACAATTGCAAATAATCTGGTAACAAACTTTTATACGCACACCTGCACCTGTTTGTGATGTTTTATATAGACTTGTTGGACTTGCTTTGCTCGTGTTTCTGCTTGTATTGTATTTTAAACAGGGCGCCCATAAAAAAAGAGCTCAAGTGCTCTCGTGGGGTTCCCCTGTATAAATAAAGATAAAGAAAAGAATGAAGTACACAGCAGTGGGCGTGTACCAACGGCGGTACTGGAGCATAGACGTTTTGAATGCAGGAGAATAAAGATCACTCAGACATAAGTGAATCACTGTCTGAGTGGGTAAATAAGAAACGATTATAACACGGTAACAAGTTTCTTTAAAGAACGGGTATTTTACTTCTACGGGGTGTTAACTGCTAAAACATGACATATTTAGATCACCATGTTTCCTTTTGTTGCTTTGAAAATGCAAAATTTATACGATAACATATACCTTTTTGTTTTTTAAGTTTCTATTTCGTTTTTGGCGCTCTGAGTTTGCCCTCTCTCTGCTCTCTGTGTTAAGTCACTTCCCCTTCAGAGCGCTATCACAACACAATCAGCGTGCAGCGGATAGGGCTCAGGAGAGATCGCTAAATTACTCAAACATGCATGGATGACGTCTAAAACTCTCTCCAGGCATGTTTTTGATGAGGGAACATAATTATAACATGGTAGAGAGCTAAAAAAAATTAATAAAAAAAAATAAAAAAATTGCATAAATCCCCCTCTTTAAATTTTGCAAACCAACCACTGCAGATGATTATTTATTTGTTTATTTATTTTGCACGTATATAACATGTAACAATAAAAAGGCCACAATAGATAAAAAGGAGGCGCAGGAACCTCCGGAGAGCTCCTTTCCGCCCGCTGTCAATCAAACCTGTTGCTAACGCTAGCGGGAGTGATCAAGGGGAAAGAAAGCACCTAATTTGTCTGATATTAATGCTCATATGTTGATTTACAGACACAATAGTGAAATAAAAACACCAGGATCATGTAGAGCGGGTTAATACAAACATTTTAAGAGCAAAATGACGAGTCTGACAGCAGCAGGTACAGAGAGAGGCGACAGTTTTTCAATAGAAAGTGAACTGGAGCCACAGTCGATGGAGCTGGAAGTGCACTCCTGATCACTTCCTATTTGGAACGCAGCGGTTAGCAGGTTAGCTATGTCCATTTATATATACAGTCTATGCTCAGTGCTGCCATCTTGAGATCGTGTCTATCTCTGGACACTAAGAGGCTCAGTGCGAATTCAAACTTTCCTTTTGGATGAGAGGACGGTGGAGGGAGATAGAACTATTTTCCAACAGTCACAAGACCACGTAATTTTAATTTAGCATTTTAATAACTGTTTTAATAACTCTTAATTGTACTTCTTGTATATTTATTAAAGGAAGGGAAAAAAACAGATTAGAAACAGATAACTTCTTCCTAACAGATGTGATATTGTATTAAAAACCTCAATTGTTCACTTGAAACGTGTATATATATAAAAAATAAAAATAAAAAAAAATTGAAAACTATAGAAATATATAAATTAAAATTGCAAACGATGAGTATGAGGAGAAAAAAAACAAAAAATAAAAAATAGACGTTTTGTCATATTGTTGGAAAATTGCCGTGGCAGATGGTTGTCTAATTATTACTGAGTGTGTCTTTCTTTCTCGGTTAAGGGGCATGTTTAATAAAACTAGGTCCTATTCCGAGATGTATTCAGATTGTTTTTTTCATGTTTGAACTCTTGGCAACACGGCTGAGACACGTGTAAGAATAAAAATACATTCACTGATTGTTCCTGTACCAGTTCCTGTTTTTTTCTATGTATTTGAGCAAAATGTGTCTTGCTCATAGACTGTATATATAAATAGACAAAGCTAACGTGCTAGCTGCCGCGTTACAAATAGGAAGTGATCATGGGCCCACTTCTTGCTCCATCGACTCTGGCTCCAATTCACTTTACATTGAAAAATTGTCGCCCCTTTTTCTGTAACTGCTGCTGTCAGCCTTGTCATTTTGCTCTTAAAATGTTTGTATTAACCCGCTCTACATGAACCTGGTGTTTTTATTTCACTATTTTGTCTGCGATTCAAGATATGAACATAGCAACAGGTTTGATTGACAGCGTCGCTAAGTATCCGCTTCATTCCTAACCAATGGTGCGGGCGGGAAGGGTTGTTACCTTCAACAGCCTCACTTTGGATTGGCTCTTTGGTTGCTATGATACTTGCGGTTGGACTTCCAAATATGACACTCGGCTCCAAATTCGCCCTGTAACCGCTAGCCTCAGTGAGCGTCATTTGGCTGGAGCTGAACGCCATGGGTGACGTCACACTCACTTAGTCCACGTCTTTATACAGTCTATGGTCTAGTACAGATGCATCGTATAAACAGCTCTTCACTATAAGAAATGTCCTTAAACAGAAAAAACAGAACTTTTTATTGTATATATTGAAGGATTTCGCTGTAATTTGCTTTTACTGTGAATTTCCATAAATCTACTGCACATACGCTTCATAATTCAGCTGGACTTGAAACTGTTATTATAAAGAACTGTTCTGTTTTTTTATTTTTATTTTACAGAATGTTCAGTATTTCCTGACATGGACGCATTGCAGAAACAGGAAACGCCTTTGAGCAGAGCCTTGCACCTGCACCAGGACGATCAAAGACTATTGATAAAACTAACCCTGCGTTAACGAATCACCGTCGCTTTAACTTTTAGCTGTAAAAGGTTTTCAGACTTTCAGATAATGCTCTTCTACGGTGCTCCTGATTATGCTTCTTTTCTCCTTTAATGTTAATTTTATGATGATTATTTGTGATAGTTTATGTTTTGATTTGTTGTATTGTGATTTTAACGTCTTTCTTATTCTGTAAAGCACTTTGAATTACCTTGTGTACGAATTGCGCTATACTGTACAAATAAACTTGCGTAGCCTTTAACTTGTTGCTAATGCTAACGGGCGCGACCTCAGGGAAAGAAGACGCCGGATTTGTCTGTTATTAATGTTCATATCTAGAGCGACAAACACAATAACGGTTAATACGAACATTTTAAGACCAAAATGACGAGTCTGACTGCAGTAGATACAGAGAGAGGGGCGATAGTTTTTCAATAGAAAGTGAATTGGAGCCAGAGTTGATAGAGCTGGAGGGGCGTTGCCTTCAACAACATGGCTCTAGATTGGCTCTTTGGTTGCTATGATACCACTAGCCTCAATGAACTTAATTTGACTGGAACTGAACAGTCTTATGTGTTTTACAAAAAAGGCAGTTTAAAGTTATTAGCGCTTAAGTTTTTCTCCTGAATGAAATTTGCAGAATACTTTAAAGAATTACAGAGATTTTGCTGTTCATTTTCTGCCAGATAATTTTGTGTTATTTTACCAAAAAAATGTAAAATAAATCCGCAGTGCACTGTCCGCATCTAATTATAATGCGTTTTATTGTCTGATAATCTGGAGTAAACAGTGAAAATCAAGTACTGTTGCTTTAAACCTGCTCACTGTACAGGAGTGACAGCAGTACAATAGAAATAGGAGTTGTTACTGTGTTTTTAGAAATGCAGGAGCAGACAACAGACGTATTTTGTATTATTTTAACTGATTACGTCCCTGTTTCCCTCTTTAAACAGAGTCCTGTACATATAAGGAGGCTGCAGGAACCAGCTGTGGACTCAGAGCTACTGTGTTATATCTGTCCATGATTTACACGCACCAGAGGAGACTACAGCTAAGTTATACATGTACGGTTAAATGTGAGAGTGTGCGCTCATGTTAGCAATGACACTTTTTATATTCAAATTTTCTAGTCTTATATTACACAAAATTGACTCTTGTGAGCTTTAAGTTGTTTCCTCGTCAAAAATATACCTAGAGTTGTGTTTTGTTTCATTCACACATGTTTAAAACGCACAAACCCTGCGTATTCAGGCTGAGTTTTTCTCTCAAACATAAAACACTCTGTTCCACCTTGTGATGTCATCAAGTGGTAATACAGGAAGTGCTCCACTGTGTTTTTATACGTCATACATCTTCACTAGAATCATTTTGATGATTTCAGCCCCTGGAGTCGCCTATATCTGCTGAACTAAAGGTAAAAGGTAGATGTTAACTTGAAAACTACCACCTCGTGACATCACAAGGTGGAACAGAGCAGCAAAGTGTTACTCAAACTCAAACGTGTGTGAATGAAACAAAAAACAACTGCAGGTTTTTCAAGAGGTAACAACATTATTGCATAAGTCTGTTTTGCATAATATAGGACCTTTAAGAGCAGGAAGGAGGGAAAAGAGTAGGATAGAGAGGGAGAGATGGGTGGAGGGATAGAAAGAAGGGTTTAGAGCGGGGAGAGCAAGAAAGAGAAAGGAGGAGAAAGAAACGAGGGAGACAGGGATAAGAAATTAGGGTCAAAAGATGGAGAGGGAGAGGACGGAGGGGTAAACAGAAGAGGGTAGAGAGAGACAAAGATGGGGAGGAAAAAGGATGGAGACAGGGGAAAGGAGTGAGAGAGAGAGAGAGGGGGTGGTGGAGATGGAGGGATAAACAGAAAAGGGTAATGAGGGAAGCGAGAGAGAGATTTAAGAACCAAGAGTAAGAGAGGGGAAAGGGAGAAGTACAAAGGATGTTAAAGAGACAAAGAGGAATCGAGGATGGTTAGAGGGAATGGAGGGATGGAGATATGGAGGGAGAGATAAAGAAAGAAGGAGGGTCATTGTTAAGGCTTTACTCAGAGGAGGTAAAAACATAAGAAATCTAGGATGCCTTCAGGTGATAAAACATTTTTAGATTTTCAATTATTCCAAGAGCGGTGGCAGCGGCGGCGGCAGATACACAGAGCTAATCAGAAGAGGCAGACGTTATTTTTATTTTGTCTCTTGAAGGCTTCCGTAGCTCTGTTTAGACTGAAGGGAGTCTGCACAGGCCAAGTCATGAGGCCTCTGGGGCCAGACCTGGTTTGACCCTGGTTCAGTTCTGATCTTGTGTTAAGTTTATTTTTGGATTTGAGAGATTATTGTTGTTTTAAAGGAGCTGTACCTGATTTTTTACCTTCTTAACGACGTGGAAAACAGAACTAGTTCATTTTAAACGGTTTATAGTGCTCGAAAGTTATTCCTCGTTTATCTTATGCATTCAGAGCATCCTAATGATTCACCATGATGACTTTTTAAGTGCTTTTCATAACTCTTAATGACCGGTCTAAGAACAACTAGCACGCTAACCACACACTCCCTGCTTATCAAACATTAAGACAGATTATAATTAGATGCAGACAACACACCGCAAGACCAGAGAGGAGTTTTGGCAAAAAAAAAATAGCATGCTAACCACTCACTTCCTGCTTATCAGACACTAAAACAGATTAAAATTAGATGCGAACAACACACCACGAGATCAGAGCATAGTTTTGGCTGAGAACAAATAGCATGCTAACCCCTCACTCCCTGCTTATCAGACAATAAAGCTGAACTGGCAACAACTAGCATGTGAACAACACACTCCCTGCTTATCAGACAGTAAAACATACACAGTAATTAGATGCAAACTGCACACCCTGAGACCAGCGCATAGTTTTGGCTAAACACAACTAGCATGCTAACCACTCACTCCCTGCTTATCAGACAATAAATCTGTACTGGCAATAACTAGCATGCTAACAACACACTCCCTGCTTATAAGACAGTAAAACATATATAGTAATTAGATGTAAACTGCACACCACAAGACCAGAGCAGAGTTTTGGCTAAGAAGAGCTAGCATACTAACCACGCATTTCCTGCTTATCAGACAATAAATCTGTACTGGGAATAACTAGCATGCTAACAACGCACTCCCTGCTTATCAGACAATAAAAAACTTAATAATTAGATGCAGAGAGAACACCACGAGATCAGAGCATTGTTTTGGCTGAGAACAACTAGTATGCTAACCACGCACTTTGCTTACCAGGCCATAAAACACACAGCGGTTTTATTTTGACCTCAGGAGCTAATTAATGAGCTAATACAATATATCTGTACTGGGGCAGGACACGTTTTGCTCAAATACAAGGAAAAATGTGGTAGAGGTCCTTTAATGTGGCGTTTCCTTAGAGGACATAAGGACACTGCTTTGACTCTGATCTAAGCTGATCTAACCACGTTTAGCAAACCTGCTCTCTGCATTCAACGCTCTCAAATGAATATGAAAAATGGCCCAAGAACAAAGCGCTGTCAGCATCACCAGGATAGATCCAATTACCGTAAAAAGCCAACGGTAAAATGAATCCTAGTGGTGGGTTTTTTACGGCGGCTCTTTGTGCGTTTAATACGGAGGATTGTGCTTAAATGATGCTCCCTTTCACAGGTAAGGCCTCAAACCTGCGCCGAGGGACCGCAGACGGAGCGCTAATGCAAAACGAAGCCAGCGCTCGGGTGAAAAATAACACACTTTGGTCTATAATATATACTTTAGTTGTTCCGGGGCCTGAGCCGTTGTCGACATTATCACTGCGCAACTGTGGTTCTTCCATATGAAAGTTACTATAGAGCTGCAGCAACAAGTGGCGTGTTCAGTCGAATGATAAAAACGAGGGCTGTTGTCGTAGCAACTAACAATTTAAAGGTGTGTTCTGTAACTTTTTGAGTGGAGGGGCTGTCATATTGCGCGCTCATACGGAGATGTCATTGCTTTGCTACTGTAATAATGGATTTTTGAGCGATGAAAATACCTGTAATTGAATAAATGCAGCATAGATCATTTTAACAACATGGAGAGAAGCATAAAAGTTACGTAGTGCAGCTTTAAATCAAAATATAGCTTTTAAATGGTTAAAAAAAAAATGTAAACGCGAGCTGAAATCCATGAATCAAAAGTGGAGTAGTCAATATGTGTAATAGTTTTAAGTCGTATTACTTAGAGGAGCACCATGTAGCTTTTCTGGGGGATGGTTTCCATGGAGACAAGCAGGCCACGGAAAGTTAAAAGGGCAGAAAGTTTAAATACGTGGAAAAAGTTATGAAGTGAAAGCAACTCTAGTACTATTTGACTAATTGAGTATATTTTTTTATGTTAATGTAAATTTTAAGACAGTTCGCATAACTTAAGTGTTCTATGCCATACTGTGGAACATTTCAGCCAAAATAACGGCCCCATGGAGACAAGTAGGCGCACTCGTTTTGAAAAGATACTTAATGCTCCTTTAAAAGTCCTATATTACACAAAATAGACCCCTGTGAGCTTTAAACCATGTTATAATATTGTTACGTCATCAAAAACAGACCTGGACTTGTGTTTTTTTCATTCACACATGTTTGAGTAACACTTTATTATTAGTCTGTCACATCTACAAAGCTCAAAATGCTCTGTTCCACCTTGTGAGGTCATGAAGTGGTAGTTTTCAAGTTAACAGCTATTTTTTTTTTTTATCTTTGTTTCAACAGAGATTGGCAATTCCAGGGCTGAAATATTCCAAATGATTCTAATGAAGATGTGTGGAGTTTAAAAACACAGTGGAGCACTTCCTGTATTACCACATGATGACATCACAAGGTGGAACAGAGTGTTTTCTGTTTGAGAGAAGAACTCAGCCTAAATATGAGTATTGTGTGTTAAACATGTGAGTGAAACAAAACACAACTCCAGGTCTGTTTGTGATGAGGAAACAACAATATTAATATAGATCAGAAAATTGTTATCAGTAAAAACAATATTTAATTTGATTATCTGGAGACACACTGTTGCCACATTTATGTCATTTAAAATCGAAAACAAACTCATCCTTTTGGTCTTAAAATATTCTACATGATCCTCATATTTTTACTTCACTATTTTATCCCTAAATTAAGATATGAACATGAATAATAGACCAATCCAGTGAATGTTTTCCCGCTAGCGTTAGCAACAGGTTGAGTGACAGCCACGTTGCTAGGCGCACACCCTTTGCCAAACCAAGTGTACAAACGGGAAGAGGCGGGAAGTACTTTCAACAGCCTCGCTCCTGATTGGCTCTTTGGTTTTTGCGCTCACATTTCCAAATATGGTCGCTGGTTGCAGATTAGCCGCTGTAACCGCTAGCGTCAATGAGCTTCGTTTGGCTAGCAGTTACAGCATTTTTCATCTTTGGTATTGCATTTTATATCAAAACGATGCCGTGTTTGATGGTCTAAACGTGATTTTGTGACGTGAATTTACCTGTATGGAGTTCTCCTGCAGGTTGAGGTATCTGGTGTTGACCGAGATGCTCTGCGGGACCTGGATCAAACTCTGGCGCGTGCAGATGACCCGGCTGGCCTGGTTTGAGCACGTGCACAAGGTGGGACACGACTGGCTCGACGCAGAGGGGGAGGAGCCTGTACCCCCCACCGACTCGGGACCGGGAAGCAGGAGGAGCCCCGAGAAGAGATGGGCCAGTAGAAATAGCAGGGGGGCGGGGCCGGGCAGGCAGGTCAACGTGCTGGTGCGCATGGTAAATGGAACATGTCCCTACCCTGTAATCCGAATGGACAGAAGAGGGCAGCACTGGGGCGAGAAAACAACACACTCCTAATGGGACGTCCAGTGAAGAAGAGGGGAGAGGTTTGAAAACATCCTCAAAAATAATCCAGGGATGAAATTAATCCACACGTCTGGGGAAAATCACAGGGAAGAGACGGTATTCCTGTTTGTAAGTCCGATGGTTGGGTTTGGAGCCGACGAGGAGTCCAGGAGTCGCTGTAAGAAACAAGGAAAGATGTTGATTAAAATATGACTTTTATAAATTTTCTTATAACTTATAACTTTTTAACCATGTCATAGTTGTTTTTACCCATCTGAAGTCGTATTTGGAGTGATTCGTGCACGTTTGAGGAATATTTAATCGCCATTTTCCCGATCAACACCAGTTTTCACCTCCACCTGTACACGCCCAATGTGACGTACTTACTTCCTTCTCCAATTTTATTTTCTTAAACTGTGATACGTGTAGGATTTGTCTCTGTCGGGTAGTTATTTTGGTACAAATGGAAAAAAAAATCAGCTAACTAGTGTAATGTGCAGCTACCCATAGGAGGCGCCAACACTGCAGTTTTCTAACGTGGAAGTCAGCGAGCGCGTTTCTTTTATTAAGTTGTTTTAGTTGCAAATAATAACATAATGATCCACGAGTGTCATAGATTATAGTTATAGAGCGACACACAAGCACAATAGATTTATTATAGAGGAATAAACGTAGAAATAGATTTTATTTTGATTTAAAGCAGAGGTTGCAATATCTGTCGTAGTAGTTTACCTTATACAATATGTAAAGTGAAAGAGAGCGATAAAGATTCAATTATTATCGTCCACCTATACACAAACTCATACACACACGTACATATACTCAACAAAAACACACATGTACACATACTCAACAAAGTACACACATGTACACATACCAAACAAAGTACACATACTCAACAAAGTACACACATGTACACATACTCAACAAATACACACATGTACACATACTCTACAATGTACATATACCCAACAAAGTACACATAATCCACAAAGTACACAGATGTCCACATACTCAACAAATACACATATGTATACATACTCAACAAACACACACATACTCAATAAATACACACATGTACATATACCAAAGTACACATATTCAATAAAGTAGACACATGTACATATACTCAACAAATACACAGATGTTCACATACTCAACAAATACACATATGTACACATACTCAACAAATACACACATACACATACTCAATAAATACACACATGTACGCATACTGAACAAAAGTGCACATGTCCAAATCATTACTTCACTTCTCCATTGTAAAAGCCGTGTACAAGTTTTTTTTTTTTTTCTGATGTATTCAAGCAAAATGTGTCTTACCCCCAACACATATATTGTCAAAGTCTGCATCTACTTATTGTGCTATAATCAAGAAGTGCACATTAGCATGCTAGTTGTTGTTACTGTTAGCATCACTGTACTACACCATAAATTACTCAAGTTAAAAAAATCCTGATTACATAAACCACTCGTGCTGCCCAGTCCCGTGTGCTCTCTCCTCCTTCATGTCCTCCACCTGCGAGGGTCTACGCACCACAGTCGATCTCTTTAATAATCGAGCCGCCCTCGTCGTCTCCTCGGTCTGTGTTTGACTGGTCTGATAAAACACAGACCCTAAAATAGTTCCTGAGCTTGTTATCTTCGGCTCTGATTGACAGGTCTGCGTCTCACACGTCACTGTCTCCGTGTAATCAACACAGCAGCTTTAATCTGCCAAATGAGCCGAACACAACGCACTATTATTAGACGTCTTTCACCGCGCCAGTCAATATGTTACAGAAAACATAGATATAAACCCGAGAAACTAGAACTGTTACTGCAGAGTCTCAAGTCTGTGTTACGACAAAGGCTACGGAGTACTTGGCCACTCCTTTTGTGAAGTAATAAAGAAAATAAACTATATAGCTTAAATTTTGGACTATTGAACGCACCTGAAATTAGGTTTTTTGAAAAGAAAATTCAGTTTGTGCATATATAAGTCGCACCTGCTAAATTTGAAAAGAGAATTAAGTTTGTAAATATATAAGTCGCACCTGAATATAAGTTGCACCTGAATATAAGTCGCACCAGCTAAATTTGAAAAGAGAATTAAGTTTGTAAATATATAAGTCGCACCTGAATATAAGTTGCACCTGAATATAAGTCGCACCAGCTAAATTTGAAAAGAGAATTAAGTTTGTAAATATATAAGTCGCACCTGAATATAAGTCACATGTTACAAATGCGCTGTAACACACTGCTTCTCATTTATCTTCTGTTATATCCCCCCAAGAAAAAACAAAAATTGCCCCTCCCACTCTCCGCTGCGACTATAATAGCACAATTTGTCTATAAAATTGTTAAAAGTACTACAAAACAACAAAACAAAAACAAATAAAAACAAAGAAATATAGATCAACATACAACAAAACATTACTTTAATAACATTGTTTTTTAATCTGTAACAAAAAATATGTAAAATGCATCAATTTCCTTGTAATTTGTATAAAAAAGAAGTGCATCCTTATTTAAACCAGACACATTTTTTTACCAACTGATGGACTGATTGTTGGGAATATTATAATATAATAATAATAATAATAATAATAATATATGTTGGGACTTTTGTTTATCTCATTACCTCCGTCTATCTGCACCTTTCTTTTCGTCCCTGTTAAATATTTTTCCATCGTGTCTCTTGAGGGTTTTGTTCACTGCTGTGTTCACGATCTTTGCTGTGTATGTGCGCAAAACCCACACTGTAGAGCTAATACTACCTGCGCACACTATGTCAATGTGAGCGCAACTGCCACCTACTGTAGTGGATGTGCAATTACGCTTTATTCTAGTACGACAAAAGAAAAGCCTGTTCCCTGTGGTTATGCGCAAAATGACAGTTCAAAATCAAAACTAGTGTATTCTTTAGCGCATAATCTTTCCCCACGTCTGTCTCACTTTTGCGTTTGCTGTTAGAGAGCGCCCCCCGGTGGTCGTTAGCCAGTAAAAATCTATAAATTAGCTGCACTGTTGTATAGGCAGCAGAGTTCAAAGCGTGGGGAAAAAAGTAGTGGCTTCTAGTCCGAAATTTACAGTATTTTAATAATAATTCTAACCTAGAGGATTAGCCTTTTTTGTCTGCATTGAGAGGTTTTTGCTTTGCTTGGAATGTTCCACAGTATGGCATTGAAAGTGATGTCACCCCATTTTTGAGGGTCACTTTTTGGCAGTAATGACACCTGTATTGGATTAAATGCAAGATTAAAAAGCGTCCTATGGAACACTGCAGACAAAGTAATAGCTTCTCCATGGAAACAAGCTGGTGAACCCCCACTAGAAATGTTACACAGTGCAGTTTTAAGTGAAAAACAAAGTGATCAGTCAAAGTAGTTCCACCAGCTTCAGTCTGGATAAAAGGAGAGGGTCGCTCCGGGGCATCTGGCGTAAAACCAATGCTTTCTCATTCTCTACTGTTAGCTTAGATATTAGACGTACTAGTTTATAGCGTAATATTTTAGACTGAGACAGGAGAAAAATCATGACAATCGTACGTATTTTCAATTAAATCTATGTGCTTATGACAGGTTGGACTACTCATTTTACTAAAACACACTTAAGATTATATTTTTTTATTTTTTTTATTTTATTATTATTTTTTATTTTATTTTTTTATTTATTATTATTATTATTATTATTTATTTTTTTTTAATTTATATTATATTTTACAAAAAAATTACAATTATTTTTCCAAGTTTGGCCATTACTTCCTGGTTGAAAATGATGACATCACACTTTAGGGAAATGCATAGCTGTTACCTAGCAACCATTGTACACTTGACCAAAACTCAACTTAACACAGAAATTGTGATTTTACAAATATAAATGTAAGAAAACACCTTTATTTTGTTGAAATCATGTTCAAAGTATCAGAAAAAAAACAGTTTCTTGTGCAAATTGTGTCAAAATTTTGCACCGAATTCTCCCAGCGTGATGTCATCAACGTGGGACGCTCTAAAACTGAACTCTCTACTTCCTGGATTTTTTCAACAATTTAAAAAAAATTTCTTTTACAAATTGCTTCTATAATTTATATTTACAACAGGTTTTATCCCACCAAATTGCGTAGAAATGAGAGAATCATCAGAACCTGCCATACGCTCGTCAAATCCACCTATAACGAACCAGCTTGGATCTTTTGAGTCTAAAGGTCCCCAGGAAATCCTCTGTCAGGAAACGCATGTGGTTTGGAGCAGACGTAAGACTTTGCAGGATGAAAAACAATATTGAAGTGATCTCAAAATGTGAGTTTCCGTAGCACGTCTGAGCGGAGGGTGTGGAGGGGCTCAGTGCGCTTATACGGGTGCGTTGTGGTGGTGGCGGTGTGGTAGTGTGGAGGTGTGGTGGAGACGGGGGTGCGGTGGAGACGGTGGGACTGAAATGCTAATGCGATCAGGCGCTCAGGGCTGGAGAAGGAGAAGAGAGGAGGGCGCAGTCTGCTTCACCAATAATACATGAGGCTTTATAACACTGTTTAGACTCTGTGTGGGACAGTGGAGGTACGGGGCTCGGGGGAGTTACCTCACAGCAAAAAATATCTATCAGTACTGTGGAACTTTTCTCATAAATACCGCACGGTGAAATAACAAAGATGCGCAGCTGTCCATAGGAGGGATCGACAGCTGCACAACTCTCGGACACCGCCATTTTCTAACGCGGAAATGAGCGAACTTGTTTCTTTTATTAAGTTGTGTTCAGGTGTCCTAGATTATAACTATAGAACAGACACGAGCACAATAGGTCAACAGTAAAGAGGGGGGTTGGAAACGGGTCTTACATCTTCCACCCGCTGGTAGAATAATCCAATAAAGTTACGGATTGTAGCTTTAAAAGACGTTGAAAAACTCTTTGACACTGTTGTTTGCGGAGGAATGCTGTTGTTGAGATGTTTTGCAATTTTATAAATGCGCCAGCTCAAATCCATCCATTTTCTTCCACTTATCCGGGGTCAGGTCACGGGGGCAGGAGTCTAAGCAGGGACGCCCAGACTTCCCTCACCCCAGACACCTCCTCCAGCCCCTACATTTGGGACTCCAAGGTGTTCCCAGGCCAGCCGAGAGACACAGTTCCTCCAGCGTGTCTTGGGTCTTCCCTGGTGGGACATGCCCGGAACACCTCCTCGCACAGATGCCCGAGTTGGCTCCTGTCGACGTGGAGGAGCAGCGGCTCTACTCCGAGCTCCTCACCCTATCTCTACGGGAGCGCCCGACCACCCTGCAGGTAAAACTCATTTCGATTGTTCGTGTCCACGATCTTGTTCTTTCGGTCGTTACTCAAAGCTCATGACCATAGGTAGGAACGTACATTGAGCGGTAAATCGAGAGTTTTGCCTTTCGACTCGGTGTTTTCGATACAACTGGTCAATGTGTGGGCAAACGCTCTACCCACTGAGCCACCGTCGCCTGGTATAGAGTGATATAGAGTGACTCTCGGTGGTGTTTGGGAGACGGCAGTAACAGGTTTGATTGTGTGAGCTGAACCAGACAGCGGGAGTCAGATCTACGAGAGCAGCTTTAGTGATGCCCATGCTAATGATGAGAGAGAGACTCGGAGGAGAGAAAGAAGGAGGAAGAGAGAAAGAGGGGAGGGCAGATGGAGGGAATAATAAAGGTAAGGGTGGGTCGAGAAGACATGAGAGTGAGACGGAGACAGAGGAAGAGGATGAGGAGCACAGAGAGCAGTGAAAGATGGGGAGGAGTTGAGAGAACCAGAGACGGAAAAGAGAAGGAGAGGAAAAAAGATGGGAAAGAAAGAGAGAGAGAGAGAGAGTATGAGGAGGATATTAATCTGATAGAGGAGTGTATGGCTGCGGGCAGAGAGGCGAATTATCAGGTCTACAGTAATGGATGAATACTGAGCAGAGAGAGAGGGACAGAAGGAGAGGTGGAGGAAAGAAAGAAAGAGAGGAGCTGAAGCACGCTCCCAAATCAAGACAAGACAGAGAGAGAGAGAGAGAAAAATGAGAGACAGAGAGCAGGAGAGGAGAGGAGCTGGAGGTGCGATCCCAAATCGAGCCGTACGTGAGCGGTTTGCTGAAGGAGCCGCTCTGTCGAATATAAACGTTTGGAGGAAAAGCGGTTACTGTAGAGCAGATCCGGGCTGTGGTGGGAGCGGCTTTCACAGGTGACTGGAGAGATGTAGAGCTGCTGGTTCAGTGCGCTCTTTATGTGGAGCGCTGTTGTGTCCTTAGGCAAGACACTTTTTCAACCCTGCCTTTGTGGACGATAACACAATAAAGTCACGGTCATGTTGTTATAAAGGTTTAATTAAGTTATTTGTATGTTTTTTTATGCATTTGTGAACTTTTATAGAACCAGGTAGTGATGAAGTGATGGATGAAGTACTCTTGTTACTTAAAAGTACAGATACTGGAGCAAAAAATACTCAAGTAAAAATAAAAATATCACATGAAAAAATGTACTTAAGTAAATGTATTAAAATGTATTAAAAATGTAAAGTGTTTTGTGCTGATTTTGAGGTCTAAAATAAAGCTTTAAATGCAATGATTTTTAAAAAGATTTGTGCTGAATTTTGTTCAACAGAATTTTTTTTCTGGCAGTTTTTTTTATTTAAATATGTTTGTTTTCTCGGGGAAAAAAACAAAAAAAAAACCTCAGCCTTTTCAGCAGGTCTCAAATGATAATAAAAAATACTTTTACTTTTCAGCTCACTTAAAAAAAATGTTGTGGATTAGAAAGTCGACAGAAACTGGGGGGGCTGGAGCAAAAAAACTCACATGGGCCCCCCCTCTAATATAAATTTATAAGAAAAAGGTCCAATTCTGGGCCCTTAAAACCCTGGGGCCCGGGACAACAGACCCCTTTGCCCCAACCCCCTGTTAGTAGTTCTGTACAGCGCATTTAATGTCTTTATAACTCATATTTTTACACACTCAGCAATTAATTTTGTTTTACTATTGTGAAATTATTATTATTATTATTATTATTATTATTATTATTATTATTATTATTATTAATGTATCTATTTATTTTATTTTAATTAATTAATTTATTTTTATTATTTATGGACCATGATAATTGTGCCACTAAATTTCAATATCGTCCCATACTTACACCCACCCCCACAAATAAGCCTATTCGTGGATTCTTACCATTCAAAACTTTTCATATTTTGCTTTAAATTGTCAATCGCTATGGCAACGCTCCTAATTCACCGTCACTCTGCTTCCCATGTTAAGGACACTACCAGCCAGCTTCAACTCAAGTCCCGATAACACAGTCGTCTTTCTCTGGCTGTCTCGGTATTCCAGGGAACGTCTTCGTCAAGTGTTCATATCTACAGCTACGGTTATGTATTCTGTGTCATTATTCACACGGAGCGGCTCGGGAATTCTGGGAGATTGAGTTGTGAGGGGAGAGATAGGGCTAAGGCTAAGTGCTGGAGTGTAACAGGCTAAAACCAGTGCATGGAGGAGATCTGCGCTCACAGCCAGATAAGGGAGCCAAATCAGCCATTACCACTTACATTAATATTAATAATTCTCCCACACGGAGAGATAGAGACAGAAGAGAGAGGAGAGAGAAGGAGGGAGGGACAGAGGGAGGGAACGGAATTTAAAATAGATGAAAAGGAGAAGAGAGGGCATATATGACAGAAGAGACAGAGCCATACGGGTGGACTGAAGTATTTGAGGAAAAAAATATATAAAATTATGATTGTGATTCTGTTCAAAAGTTCACATTTTTTAAACACGTCCAGAAAAATTGACAAAAATACTGAAAAATGAACTGAAAAACTAATACAAAAATCACATTTCAGAACATGTTTGTACAGATTTAATAGTTTTTTTTTTGTTTATACTTAAAACTGGGGAGGACAAAGGAGTCTCTTGTCCCGGGCCTCAGAATTGAACCCTCATCCTATTAATTTATATTCGAGGGGGGGGGCCCATTTGAGACATCTTGCCCCGGGCCCCTCAATTTCTTCTGACGGCCCTGCTCACAGTCTATGGTTAAAAAAAAGCATTAGCGACGTTAGCATCTTATGAATAATAAAGAAAATGTGAATACCGTAGCCAAAAATTTATACTTAAGCGAGAGTGCTGCTACTTTAAAATCATAATACTCGAGTAGAAGTACAAAGTAGTGGTTCAAGAAATTATTTGGGTAAAGAGTAACTGTCTGGAGGTAATATCTGATGTGTAATTTCAAGTTTTTTCAAATGGTAGATACAAAAATGAGACAAACTAAATCAGATCTGAAGGAGAGATGCAAGAATGTTCAAGTTTTATAATGTGGGAAGAGGAAGCTAAACTTTTACTTACAATATATTACACAGGAAGGAGTAAAAGTATCTGAGAAGTAGTTAGTCCAGTACTACACCTAAATCTAGCCTTGTTTTTGTTTGCAGTAGAACATGGAATACTGTAATACTTGAGGGACTTTAGGGTTATACATATTGGTCTGTCCTGGGGATTAGTAGTAGAAGTAGTTGTAAAGTAGTAGTAGTAGTAGTAATAGTAGTAGTAGTAACAGGCGAAGTAATAGCAGTACTAGTAGCAATAGTAGAAGTAATATTAGTAGTAGTGGTAGTAGTGTTGGTAGTAGCTGTAACAGAAGAAGAAACAGTAGTAGTAGTATAAGTAATATCAGCAATAGTAGTAGTAGCAGTAACACAAGAAGTAATAGGAATAGTAGTGGAAGTAATATTAGTAGTAGTAGGAAGTACTAACAGAAGAAGTAATAGTTGTAGTTGTAGAAGTAATATTAGTAGTAGCAACAGAAGAAGTAATAGTAGTGGCAATAGTAGAAGTAATATTAGTAGTAGTAGTAGTAGCAGAGTAGCAGGGGCAGTAGCTGTAGTATTTGAAGTAGTAGTTTTAGTGATACCTACTGTACACAGCCCTTTAATAGGAATCCAGGTCACAGGAAAGTGGAAACTGCTTCTCAACAAAACCAACACTTTATATGATGCGTAGTATTTTGTAGTATTTGATTCAGTACTAACAGAATACAAACTGTTAGTACTGGGTCAGATATGATTTTTATAACGTAATATATTATGCCATTTTCTGTTATAATGTTGTTTCCTCATCACAAACAGACCTGAAATTGTGTTTTGCTCTTCTTTCAAAACACTCTGTTCCACCTTGTGATGTCATCATGTTGTAATACAGGAAGTGCTCCACTGTGTTTTTAAACTCCACACACCTTCACTAGAATCATTTGGATGATTTCAGCTCTGGAATTTCCGATTTCTACTGAACAAAAGCTAAAACGTAGCTGTTAACTTGAAAACTACCACTTCATGACATCACAAGGTGGAACAGAGCAGTTTGAGCTTTGGGGATGTAGACAGAGTAATAATAAAACATTACTCTGACATGTGTGAATGAAACAAAACACAACTCCAGGTATGTTTTTGATGCGGTAACAACATTATAACACGGCTTTTGTAGAATTTGACAGAAAACAAAGCGTGTCGTTCCCCGTTTGTCAGATTAGATTTTCGTAGCTTAAGCCTGAACTCCAGCTCCACTCGTCTGCGTCTGGTTCCGCTGCAGGAGGAGAGGGGCTGATCAATAATGTAACAGCCAAGTACAGAGGCATTAAAGCAGACAGGGACAGTGCGTTTGATTATGAGAGCTGTGGGGACGGGGACATGACAGGGACAAGACCATAACCAAAACAAGCGCACCCTGCTCCTCCATATCACCTCCACAAACACAGAAAACATCATCCAGGCAAAAGTATCGAAACTAGATACTCATTTGAGCAGGTATCGATACTAAAAAGTCACATGATGAACCTTTCCAGCTTTAGAATGAATCGGTATCGAGTATCGAGTATCAAGTATCGAGTCTATTCCTTAGTATCATAGCAGCACTAATAAAAAAGTCTCCACAGCAAGTTTGAGTGTTTTAGACACTTTAAAAGTTCCTAAACAAGAATATTTTAATTTCTGGAGTGGAGGAAACTTTTGGCAAAAGTTAAATGGAACATCATGTAATTTTAAAGGGCTTGTACCCAAAGGCAGACTGGGAAAATAAAAAAAAAGAAAAAAGAAAAAGTGGCGCGGGAGTTTTTGACAGACTGGCCCACTTAAAGGTCCTATATTGCGTAAAATGAACTTTTGAGGTTTAAGCTGTGTTGTAATGTTGTTACCGCTTCAAAAACGTGCCTGGAGTTGTGTTTTGTTTCATTCACACATCTTGCGTTATTAGTTTGTACATCTGCAAAGCTCAAAACGCTCTGTTCCACCTTGTGATGTCATGAAGTGGTAGTTTTGGCCATGGTCACATTTTTATATAGCACTTTTACACCTTCAAGTCACTCACATCAAGGAACCGCTCACACAATCACACACACATTCATACACCACACACAGACACTGGGGGCGAGGTGGGTTAAGTGTCTTGCCCAAGGACACAACAACAGCGTTCATCTGTGGGAGCTGGAATCGCACCGGCAACTTGTGGATCAGTGGATCTGACCGCTCGACCAATGTTGTTTATGTCGAGATCAGGATTTGAAATGCTAAACTTCAGATCGGTGGACACACACTCCACCAACTGAGCCACTGTCGCCCTTTTCAAATGAGTATATACTGTATTTTTTGTAGTATAAGTCACACCCTCGGCCTTATAGTTCGGAAAATACGGTACATTTTAGCTTTTGTTCAGTAGAGATCGACAATTCCAGGGGCTGAAATTATCCAGATGATTCTAGTGAAGGTGTTTGAAGTTTAAAAACACAGTGGAGCACTTCCTGTATTACCACACGATGACATCACAAGGTGGAACAGAGTGTTTTCAGCTTGAGAGAAGAACTCTAAGAAGACTAATTATACAGGGTTTGTGTGTTAAATGTGTGTGAATGAAACAAAACACAACTCCAGGTCTGTTTGTGATGGGGAAACATTATGACACAGATCTTTTTTTCTTAACGCCTCCTTCACCCGAGACTCGCCACGGCCCCAGAGGAGCCGAGAGCCGAGAGCCGAGAGCCGTGACTCAGGAGCCATGAGGCCTGCTCTTAACAGTATTTTTGGAGCGGCTCTCACCTTATTTTAATTTGAACCACGTTTCCTCCAGTGACGAGGAGGTGTCAGCGCTATTTCTGGTATCAGAGAGAAGAAGGGAGGAAGGAAGGAAGGAAGGTAGAGAGGAGTGAGAGAGAGAGAGAGGGAGAGGGACGAAGAAAGATAGGGAGAGAGAGGAGAGATACAGGTAGGGGGAAAGAAAAGAGAGAGAAGAGATTAGAGGTAGGGAGATAGAAAGAAGAGAGGGAAGTGCAGATCAAGGGAGGAGAGGTGGAGAGAGGGAGAGAATAGGAGTGGGAGTGAGTGGGATGACAGAGAGACAGAGAGGAAGGAGAGGAGAGAGAAAGGAGAGGCAGAGAGAGGTAGAGAAGAGAGAGAAGGAGAAAAAGTGGAGGGATGAGGAAAGGTAGGGAAAGAGAGAGGAGACATACAGAAAGAAAAGAAATAGGAGAGGATTAGAGAGAGGGAGGGGAAAAGAAAGAATAGCGTGGGTGGCAGAGGGAGAGAGGGAAGGAGAGAGAGAGATAGGAAAGGAGATAGAGAGATTCGAGAGAGGGGGAGCGGATTGAAAGAGGAGAGATGGAGATAAAGGAGAGAGCGGGATGACAAAAGAGACAGAGAGAGAGAGAGCAATAAGAGAGAGGGAGGGAAAGTGTGGACAGAGGAAAAAGAGGAGAGAGAAAGAGAAAGGGAGAGAAGGGAGTTAAAGTGGAGGGATGAAGAAAGATAAGGAAAGAGAGAGGAGACATATAGGTTGAGAGAAAGAAAAGAAAGAGAAGAGGATTGGAGAGAGGAAGGGAAAAAGAGAGAGTATGGGGTGTGGCAGAGGGAGAGAGGGAAGGAGAGAGATAAGAAGGGAGATAGAGAGAAGAGAGGGCATGCAGATCGAGAGAGGAGAGATGAGATAAGGGAGAGAGTGGGATGACAAAAGAGAGAGAGCAATAAGAGAGAGGGAGGGAGCGAGGGAGGAAAAGAGAAAGTCTGGAGAGAGAGAGGAAAGTGTGGAGAGAGGAGAGAGAAAGGAGAGGCAGAGAAAGAGAGAGGGAGACAAGGAGATGAAGTGGAGAGAGGAAAGAGAGAGGAGACATACAGGGTGAGAGAAATAAAAAAAGAAAAGAGGATTAGAGAGAGGGAAGAAAAAAGAAAGAGTACGGGGAGTGTCAGAGGGAGAGAGGGAAGAAGAGAAAGATAGGAAGGGAGATTCGAGAGAGGAGAGATGGAGATAAGGGAGCGCGTGGGATGGCAAGAGACAGAGAGAGAGGGAGAGGGAAGGAGAAGAGAAAGTGTGGGAGAGAGAGGAAAGAGAGGAGAGAGAAAGGAGAGGCAGAGAAAGAGAGAGGGAGAAAAGGAAGAGAAGGCGACAGAGTGGAGGGATGAGGAAAGACAGGGAAAGAGAGGGGAAATACAGGGTGAGAGAAAGAAAAGAGAAGAGGAGTAGAGAGATAGGATGGGAGATAGAGTGAAGGCGAGACGGAGATAAAGGAAAGAACGTGATGAAAAGAGACAGAGAGAGAGAGGGAAAGAGGAAAGGAGAAGGGAGGGAGTGCGGAGCGAGAGAAAGGGGAACGAGGGGAGGAGAGAAGGGAGAGGGAGAGAGCAGGAGTGACAGGAGCGAGGCGCAGGCTGTGGGTGAGCGTGTGTCAGATCTAAAATGGCGGCGGGTGTTTGGTAGTCAGCGGGGGTCCACACAGCCGAGGTACACACAGCTCACACTCTCATAATCTCTGTCTCTCTTCAAACACTGTTATTATTTTTACTTTCACTTTTGTCTGAGCTCGTTCTGTTTCGTAACAAGTCTGAGTGTGTGGAGTTTGCATGTTCTGCCTGTGTCTGGGTGGATTTTCTCAGGGTTTTTGTTTATATTTAGTTTAATAATGTACTTCAAAGCAATTGTTACTCCAGATTTTATTAATGATATGTTTTCAAATCATCACATCTTTCAAAATCCATATAAGTCTTCCCTCTCTCCTTTTTGCCCTCTTCCTCTCTCTCTCTTCCTCCCTCCTCTCCCTCGCTCTCATGAAGGGCACTTCCATCTTTCTTGTCCTCCTCTGCTCTGACCAGATCATGAGGTAAACGGCGGATTGACCTCGTCCCGTTTTGCACATTTCTTTTTACGTGACAAGTGAAACAGAATAATGCTGTTGAAAGTCAAAACGTCTCCTCCTCTTCCCCTCTTTTTCTTCTCTCTCTCTTCCCCTCCTCCTTCCTCCTTCTCCTCCTCCTCTCCTCTTCCCTTTCTCTCTCATGGGGTAAACAGCGGATTGACCTCCTTTCTCCCCCCTCCCTCTCCTCCTGTCCTGTCCTTCACCTCCTCCTCCTCTCTCTCCTCCCCTCTTCTTCTTCTCTCTCCCTCTCTCCTCCTTTTCCCCTCTCCTCCTTCTCACCTTCCTCTCTCTCTACTCTTTTACTCCCCCTCTCCTCCTTCTCTCTCCCCTCTCCTTCCTCTCTCTCTTCTCCTCTTCCTTCTCTCCCCCTCTCCTCTCCCCCTCTCCTCCTTTTCTCCCCCACTCCTTTCTCTCTCTCTCTTTCTCTCCTCTTCTCTTCCCCTCTCCTCCTTCTCTCTCCCCTCTCCTTCCTCTCTCTCTCTTCTCCTCTTCCCTTCTCTTCCTTCTCTCCCTCAGTCCTTCCTCTCTCTCTCCTCTTCTCCTCCCCCTCTCCTCCTTCTCCCTCTCTCTTCTCCCTCTCTCCCTCCCCCTCTCCTTCTTTTCTCCCCCTCTCCTTTCTCTCTCTCTCTTTCTCTCCTTTTCTCTTCCCCTCACTTTCTCTCTCTCCCCTCTCCTTCCTCTCTCTCTCCTCCTCACCTCCCCTCACCTCTTCCCTCTCTCTTTTGTGAGGTAAACAGAAGAGTGACCTTGGGTTTGATGAGTCATTAACCTTTTGCAGAGCCACATTTGAACCCCACCACCTCTCCTTCTCTCATCCCCTCGTCCTCTCCTCCTCTCCCGCTCCCATCCTCTCTTCCTCTGCCCCTCTTGTCCTGTCTTCCTCTCATCTGCTCCTTCTCTCCTCCTCCGATCCTCTCCTCCTCTCCTGCTCTCCCCCATCTCGTCCGCTCCTCTTCTCATCCGCTCCTCTTCTCCCCCACCCGTCCTCTCCTCCTCTCATCCTCTCCCCCTGTCAAACTCTCCTCCTCTCCTGCTCTCCCCCATCTCATCCGCTCCTCTTCTCATCCACTCCTCTTCTCCCCCACCTGTCCTCTCCTCCTCTCCCCCCTCCCATCCTCTCCTCCTCACATCCTCTCCTCTTCTTCTGGATCTGACCCCTCTACCAATGATGTTGACGACTACACTGTAATTAGTCTTAATGCGGAACTTTACCTTCATGATTCCATGGAAACAGAAAGTTAAAACCCGTTGGCACATTCTCCACAGAGGTAGGTATGTTTAATGCCATACTGTGGAATATTATAGACAAAAAGAACAAGATTTCCATGGAAACGATCAGGAAGAGGCCCTCCTCCAGGCCAAAAGAGTCACATTTTAAGTCTATTGGCTACAAAAGTTACATACAGCGGCTTTAAGGGGTGGTTATTATACACAATTAAGGCCTTTATATGTACTAAGACGAATGAACGGACTGTTGCCACGGCGATTAACCATTTAAAACGAAATACTATAACCTTTGATTGAGGGGAAAAAGTCCTCAAAATGTCGCCTATAACAGAACGCCGAACCCCATGAATAGTTTCAAACACTCACTTCCTCTTCCTCTTTTCTCACTCCGGCTTTGCATTCAAATCTTGTCCGGCAGCGTTTCCATGGTTACCTATTCACCGCCGCCGCCGCCACCACAGAGCCGGTCCAGCTGTAGCCCCCTCCTCCCCTCTCCCCCTCCCTCTTCCCAGCCGCTTCATCCTCCTCTTCCTCCTCCTCCTCCTCCCTCATTAGGAGCCTATACATTTACACTGTGTGGTAATAGAGTTCTTTTGTGGTCCTAGACAAAAGTGTAGAAAAGCCCAGGTGGAGGAGAGGTGGAGGCGAGGTGGAGGAGAGGTGGAGGAGAGGTGGAGGAGAGGTGGAGGAGAGGTGGAGGAGAGGTGGAGGCGGACATGTTTGGAGTGAGGACAGAACAAGGACACAGATGTAAAGGCAAAAACATACACAGATGTAGATAAGAAGATACAACTCGCCCGGGGAAGGTTCAAAACGACGTATTGTGTTTGCGTGCGCTGTATAGTTAGCATACGCCGGTCTATGAAGGCGACAGTGGCTCAGTTGGTAGAGCGTTTGCCCCACTGATCCGAAGGTTGGAGAATCGAGCTCTCTTGACATGGGTGTTATGCAAAATTAATTTATATTTTTTGCTTTTTGCCATCTTATAATGTTGCCCTCTCATCAAAAACCTGCCTGAAGAAGTTTTAGGTGTTTTGACCATGTTTGAGTAATTTAGTGATCTCTCCCAGGCCCTATTCGAACCCTCCTTACGTTTAGCTGTAAGATTCTGTACGAGGCTCCGCCCACAAGTCTACCTCACCCATGCTCCCACGACAATTCTCCATAAATATACAAAAACATGATACAAAACTGTACACAGCGACTTGACAAACCTGATGAGATGTGCAGTAGCTTCATTAGCGGGATGTACGCTAATTGTGTTTGTGATAAAGCTCTGAAGGAGGAGTGACTTAGCACGGAGAGCAAAAATTTAACTAAAACTTATGAAGCATGTTAATATGTTGTTTTTGGCAAATATAACATTTTCAAAACAGTAAAAGGAAACATGGTGATCTAAGTATGTTATGTGTTTGCAGTTAATACCCCATAGAAGTAAAATACCCCTCTTTAATACCCCATAGAAGTAAAATCCACTCTATTTAATACCCCATTGAAGTAAAATACTCTGCTTTAATACCCCATAGAAATAAAATACCCATGCTTAATGCCCCATAGAAGTAAAATACCCCTCTTTAATACCCCATAGAAGTAAAATACCCCTCTTTAATACCCCATAGAAGTAAAATCCACTCTATTTAATACCCCATTGAAGTAAAATACTCTGCTTTAATACCCCATAGAAATAAAATACCCATGCTTAATGCCCCATAGAAGTAAAATACCCCTCTTTAATACCCCATAGAAGTAAAATACCCCTCTTTAATACCCCATAGAAGTAAAATACCCCTCTTTAATACCCCATAGAAGTAAAATACTCCTCTTTAATACCCCATAGAAGTAAAATACTCCTCTTTAATACCCCATAGAAGTAAAATACCCCTCTTTAATGCCCCATAGAAGTAAAATACCCCTCTTTAATGCCCCATAGAAGTAAAATACTCCTCTTTAATACCCCATAGAAGCAAAATACCCCTCTTTAATGCCCCATAGAAGTAAAATACCCCTCTTTAATACCCCATAGAAGCAAAATACCCCTCTTTAATGCCCCATAGAAGTAAAATACCCCTCTTTAATACCCCATAGAAGCAAAATACCCCTCTTTAATACCCCATAGAAGTAAAATACCCATCTTTAATACCCCATAGAAGTAAAATACCTCTCTTTAATACCCCGTAGAAGTAAATACCCCTCTTTAATACCCCATAGAAGTAAAATACCCCTCTTTAATACCCTGCTCTAAAGTCTTCTGTTCTTTGATGTGTTTAAAATTGGCCTCAAAAAACTGATCTCAAATCCACAAATCTCTAAATCAAAATGAAATATTTATGTTCTTTATATTTATGTTCCCAAAAGCCTCAAAAAATTGTCCTCAGCTCTGATCCCACTCACACACTCTACTTATACTTATACTTATACTTATACTTATACTTATACTTATACTTAAGCAGTCCTCAGGAAGTATTTGAGAGAAACCATGAAAGTGACATTTTCCAAACAAAGGATCAACATCTCCATGACGACAAGCAAACAGCAGACTCTTGACCCAGAAAAGTCACGTAGTGCATCTTTAAGCACTTGACGCTGACATATTTCATAATGGCTGCACAAAAAGGAAACAAGAAATAGACAAATGCACAAAAATGAGAATATTAAATTTGGTTAATAAAACACATTTGTTCTTAAATGTTTGTACTTGTGAGACGGAACAAAAGCCTCACGCTGCTGTTAATGAGGACGTGTGCAGAGGTAGAAGTGCTGCTCTGTTCTGTTTCAGATGAAATTTATATTATGCAAAGAACAAAATGCTTCAAATGCATTTTTACATCGCCTAGCAACAAATGAAGATCTGCACTGAGGCTGTGTTCAAATGTGGAGATACCACCTCGAAACAGGGACTAAACCAGGACTAGACCAGGATGAGACCAGGACGAGACCAGGACGAGACCAGGACGAGACCAGGACGAGACCAGGACGAGACCAGGACGAGACCAGGACTAGACCAGGACGAGACCAGGACGAGACCAGGACGAGACCAGGACGAGACCAGGACGAGACCAGGACTAGACCAGGACTAGACCAGGACTAGACCAAGACTAGACCAGGACTAGACCAGGACGAGACCAGGACGAGACCAAGACTAGACCAGGACTAGACCAGGACTAGACCAGGACTAGACCAGGACTAGACCAGGACGAGACCAGGACTAGACCAGGACTACATCAGGACTAAACCAGGACTAGACCAAGACGAGACCAGGACTAGACCAGGACTAGACCAGGACTAGACCAGGACGAGACCAGGACGAGACCAAGACTAGACCAGGACTAGACCAGGACTAGACCAGGACTAGACCAGGACTAGACCAGGACGAGACCAGGACTAGACCAGGACTAAACCAGAACTAGACCAAGACTACACCAGGACTAGACCAGGACTACACCAGGACTAAACCAGAACTAGACCAAGACTACACCAGGACTAGACCAGGACGAGACCAGGACTAGAACAGGACTACACCAGGACTAAACCAGAACTAGACCAAGACTAGACCAGGACTAGACCAGGACTAGACCAAGACTAGACCAAGACCAGACCAGGACTAGACCAGGACTAAACCAGGACTAGACCAAGACTAGACCAGGACTAGACCAGGACTAAACCAGGACGAGACCAAGAATAGACCAGGACGAGACCAGGACTAGACCAAGACTAGACCAGGACTAGACCAAGACTAGACCAGGACTAGACCAAGACTAGACCAGGACTAAACCAGGACTAGACCAAGAATAGACCAGGACGAGACCAGGACTAAACCAGGACGAGTCCAGGACTAAACCAGGACTAGACCAAGACTAGACCAGGACTAGACCAGGGCTGAACCAGGACTAGACCAAAACTAGACCAAGACTAGACCAGGACGAGACCAGGACTAAATCAGGACTAAACCAAGACTAAACTGGGACTAAACCAGGACTAGATCAAGACTAGACTAGGACTCACCCATTCACACACACATTCACACATCAGTGCACACAGACACTGGGGGTGACGGGGGTTAAGCGACTCGCCCAAGGACACAACAACATCATTCATCTGCGGGAGCCGGAGTCGCACCGCCGACCTGTGGATCAGTGGATCTGGACCGACAAGTTTCCTGAGCCTGTGTTACCGGAGCTTTAACCTGCAGACGGAGGACACACCTCAGCAGACGGACGGACCATGCGCTCGTGTTTCGTGTTTAGATAAAATTGTCCAAACCCGGTTACGCTTTAGTGGAGGGAAGACTCAGTTCTCAAGGAAATTAAGTGTTAGTCAGAGCTATCAGACCCACAGCCTCTGCACAGATAAAACCATAGACCTGCAGTTTAACCCCATCACGCCCGGAAGCACTACACCATGAAAAATTCAACCAGGAAATCACCACTACGCTCTCATCCAACAAACTCCATTTCACATTCCCTCCCTGATCCTCAAGTTATCAAGTATGTCGGACTTAATCTCACATTTTTCCGAAGACAGACTGCGGCGCGTTCACATTTTTCTGTAGTAAAAGCGGGAGCGTCGGATGGTATTAAAATATGAAGGGGCTCATGGGGCGTTTTTTTTTTTTTTACTACAGAGGTGTAGAGGTGTCAAATGTGAGGTTTGACTTTAAACTCGAATGACTGCTCAGGCTGGAGAAATATTCAGACGTGTTTATGATCTTTACGACTGCGGTGGTCGTAATCCGGTCCAAGACTCATTTCAAAAACGGTAGAGCTTTTCCAACTTCGAGGCGCTCAAAAACGATTTACATCAAGGAACCGCTCGCCCCGTTCATACGCCAGTGTACGCAGAGACACAGGGGGTGAGGTCGGGTGGACTAAGTGTCTTGCCCAAGGACACAACAACAGCGTTCATCGTAACTAACAGCATTTGAACGTAACAAAATCTGAAACTAAACCCGGGCTGGACGCAAACTAGACCAGGACTAAACAAGGACTATATCTGAACCAAACCAAGTGAACTACAACGACAAAAACGCACTCAGTTTAGAACCAAAGATGGGAGATGTTATTGCATTGCTAGTAATGTTTCACAGTATGACATTAAACGTGGTTACAAGTTACTCACAGTAAGCCATAAAACACCTTTAATTAATTTATTATTATTTTTATTTGTCTTTATTTATACAAGGAGACCCGCTGAGAGCCTGCAGACTCTATTTTTCACGAGTGCCCCGTTCAAAATGCAATGCAAACATAAAACAAAACAAATGTGCACACAGTTGTCCCTCGTTACATCGTGGTTCACCTTTCTCGTCCTCGCTGTTTCGTAATTTTTTTTTGTTAAATTTTACATGTTTTTTTTTTTTACAGCGTGCGTTGTGTTCTGCGTCCTGATTGGCTAAATGTCCGTAGACCGTTGTCCATCAGTCTCCTCTGTGCCGTGTCTCCTGTACAGTACAAAATGTGTTCAGCCAAATTTACATAAACGTTCGATCGCAGTGTGACTCTGAAGTGCTGTACGTTTGCAATTTGTTTTCTCCCCGACAAAACCCACAATGTCGATGAAACGCTCTGCACCGACAAAGACGCCTACGAAGGTTTGAACTTTGAGAGAGTTTAAACGAGAGAGAAATGTGAGAAAATGTTAATGCCTGTCTGCCTAAAAAAAAATAAAGCTGATACGGATTTCGCCTATTGCGGGTTATTTTTAGAACATAACCTCCGCGATAAACGAGGGACAAACGGTGAACCAGACGACTGTATAATAGTACACATCTAGACTGAATAATAGCAGCAGTAGCTCAAAACGAAAGCCAACAGGAAAGGCCGTTATTCGAGTTTTCCACATTATGATCTATCAAAAGGGCCATATTACGCTATTTTCTGATTTATGTTATAACCACAGACTGTATAAAGAAGTGGACTAAGTCAATGTGACGTCACTCACAGCGTTCGGCTCCAGTCAAACGAAGCTCATCGAGGCTAACGGTTATGGGGGCGAAACCGGAGCCACTTCGATATTTGCGAGTATCATAGCAACCAAAGAGCCAATCTGGAGCGAAGCTGTTGAAGGTAACGCCCCTTCCCTTTCCGTACTTAGCAACGCTGTCAATCAAACCTGTTGCTAACGCTAACGGGAGCCACGTCAGGGAAAGAAGGCAGCTGATTTGTTCATAGTTTGATATCTTGCGAAATAAAAACACCAGGATCGTGTAGCGCGGGTCGATACGAACATTTAAGACCAAAATCACGAGACTCACTGCTGCAGTTTCGACGGCGCAGGAATCGCACCCATAATCACTTTGTATATATAACGCGGCGGCTAGCGGGTTAGCTCCGTCCCTTTATATATATACAGTCTATGATTATAATGTTTCCTCGTTAAAAACACACCTGGAGTTGTGCTTTTGTTTGAACTCTGCTCCAAACCAAACGCTTTTACCGACAGAGGATTGGCTGCAAACTTGTTCATTAAAAACACCCAAGCTGAACATTAACGATTTTAAACAATTCAATAAAGATTTGATCCAAATTCGATTAACTGCCCAAGCGTATGCAACCCCACTTCTTCTATCTCCTTTGTATAACTCAAACCTCCCAGCTGTTTATCTGCGCACCGCCATTCAAATGCACGAGCCCTCCTCCACCTCATCACCGCGTTTATATGGTGAGTAATCTGGAGTAATAGGAAGGAGCCAGAGACTTTAAATGGATTCTGCTCCATCACTGCTGTGTAAAGCGCCGCAGCATCTGGGCCTGTGTTTTATACAGATGAGATTCTTTGTGCTAACAGCTCCTTAATAAAAGTGAAACCAGGAGTAAACTCGCCCTCGGCCTCACCTTGGCGATCCGCTGCTCCTCGTGTGAATCGCTCTGCCTGGACTTTTGAACAAACTCACTTGTGGAATCAGCGATAAAATTATTACCGGGGCTGACGTCGAGTAAAGAAAATACATTTTTGTTGGACTAAAGGTGTGTGCTGCAAGACTGATTGGCTGATTTAAAAGGGGGCGTGGCCAAAGCGCTCAAAAATTGTTACGTATCTCGGTGTATCAGACCCAAACTGCACTCACAGGACCACGCCTGCAGGGGGAGCTCATGCACAGACAGATATTTATACAGAGAAACGCTGGTAAGCAATGTGTTTATGTAAAGACAAAGGAAGAGATCCTCAGTCCTAAACCAGGACTAGACCAAGACTAGACCAGGATTAGCCCAAGACTAAACTAAGATGAGACCAGGTCTAAAACAAGACTAGACCAGGACTGGGCCAGAACTAGACCAAGACCAGAGAAGGACTAGACCAAGACTATACCGGGACTAGACCAGGACTAAACTAAGACTAGACTAGGACTAAAACAAGACTAGACCAGGACTAGACCAAGACTAGACCAGGATTAGACCAAGACTAAACTAAAACTAGACTAGGACTAAAACAAGACTAGACCAGGATTAAAACAAGACTAGACCAGGACTAAACCAAGACTAGACCAGGATAAGACCAAGACTTTACCAGGACTAGACCAGGATTAAAACAAGACTAGGACTAAACCAAGACTAGACCAAGACTTTACAGGGACTAGACCAGGATTAAACTGATACTAGACCAGGACTAGACCAGGACTAAACCAAGACTAGATTAGGACTAACCAAGACTAGACCAGGATAAGACCAAGACTTTACCAGGACTAGACCAGGACTAAAACAAGACTAGACTAGGACTAAACCAAGACTAGACCAAGACTTTACAGGGACTAGACCAGGATTAAAACAAGACTAGGACTAAACCAAGACTAGACCAAGACTTTACAGGGACTAGACCAGGATTAAACTGATACTAGACCAGGACTAGACCAGGACTAAACCAAGACTAGATTAGGACTAAACCAAGACTAGACCAGGATAAGACCAAGACTTTACCAGGACTAGACCAGGAGTAAAACAAGACTAGACTAGGACTAAACCAAGACTAGACCAAGACTTTACAGGGACTAGACCAGGATTAAACTGATACTAGACCAGGACTAGACCAGGACTAAACCAAGACTAGATTAGGACTAAACCAAGACTAGACCAGGATAAGACCAAGACTTTACCAGGACTAGACTAGGACTAAACAAGACTAGACTGGTCAAAACAAACTGCACTCCCAACACTACACCTGTGGGTACAGCTAATTACACAGAGAAAAAGTACAAGCAAACAATGTAATTATATAAAAACAAAGGAAGAGGGTATAATTCTGTGCCCCGTAAGACCCTGGTGCCCGGGACAACAGACCCCTTTGTCCCCCCATGTCAACTCCCCTGATCAGCAGAAGTAACTTTCAAACACAAACCTGCCGTCCTCTAACCTTATCTCAGTTTACACCATAACATAAAACACAAAACATTCAAAAAGTATAACATTTTAGGCCTGTTTATAGCTACAGATGCTAGCACGCACATTTCCATGGCAACCCGAGCGCACTTCCATCTATCCAGCATTAACCACTGACAAATCCCAACACTTCCTTATGGGTTATGATTCAATATAACTTTATTTATACACCAGGGGCACTTAAAGCACAGTGGATAATAGATAACACTGTTGATAATACATAACAAACAGCTAGCTAACCAACAGCACGCAGCAGTCTATGTTTTTACAAGCTGTAGAACTAGAGCTGGGTAATACAGCACAAAATAATGACATTTTTTCCCCATATTGGTGATTTTTTAATTTCATTTAGTTTCACTTTTCAAAAAAAAAAAAAAAAAAATCATCGTCATAGTTAAAGAGCGGGTATTTTAGTTCTACGGGGTATTAGCCGCTAACACGTAACACATTTAAATCACCGTGTTACCTTTTATTGTTCTGAAAATACCATATTCACTGAAAACAATGTATTAACTTGCTTTATGAGGGTCGTTTTTGACGTTCTGACTCTCCCCTCCCTTTGCTCTCTGTGCTAAGTCACTCCCCCTTCAGAGCGCTACCACAACACAATCAGCGTGATGAAAACTACTGCACATCACATCAGGTTTGTCACGTCACTGTGTACAGTTTTGCATCACGTTTTTGTATATTTATGGAGAGTTGTCGCGCGGGAGCATGGGTGATGTAAGCTTGTGGGCGGAGCCTCGTACATAATCTCAGAGCTGACTGTAAAGAGGGTTCTTATAGGGCCCGGGAGAGATTATTAATTACTCAAACATGCTAACAAGCTCAAAACATCTAAAAACACCTTCAAGCATGATTTTGATGACGAAACAACATTATAACATGGTATAAAACTAAAAAATAAACAAATAAATCTAAACCAACTCTTTGAATTTCTTCCTCCAAATTCCAAACTCTGCTCCAGACCAAGATTGTCTGGGGTCCTCTCCATTAAAATATAATATAACTGACCATTAGGCCTGACTGAATCTTGATCTTGATTAAAATTTAATTACTTGTTCAGCACTAATGTTACTTTACTGCAAAAAAGTTACGTACTTGAGCTTTAATGATATGTCATAATAGAGCCGAAAGTTAACTGGATGGGCACAATTAGCAAATCGCAAAGGCTGCCATTTTGAAGTACCATCAAAATTTGTCTTGTTCTGCATAAAAACTGCTAACCCACCATGTTCTGAAGTCTCCCTGTGTGTCAGATGCCCTCCCCGTGTGCGTCTCGGAGTGTCACTGTTCACTCCTTTGCGTTGTTGTCGTGGGTTGAAGTCAAGGTCAAATGTAAAATTTCCCAGTTTCCCTGAATGCCCCACTGCCCCTGCTCCGTCTGTCTCTTCTGCCTGAGCACCCATCCCGGATCTGACAGGCCCGGCACCTTAAGGCGACGCCTGAGGGGAAGCGGGGAGGGGGGTAGAGTCTCACGGGACGTCCCAGTATATACTACTACAAACTCTGCCACTTCTCACCATCTTCACGCCCTCTTTAAAGGTGCACTATGGAACCTTCTGGAGGCAGCGTGTCACCTTCATGATTCTATGGAAGCAGAAATTTAAAACCATATTCCGGATAATACGCTTCATGCCGTATTGTGGAATATTACAGCTTCCATGGAAACAAGCAGGCCCTCCTCCAAGTCAGAAAAGAGTCAGGTTTGTGGAGATGCAAGTCCGCTCAGAGTAGGTAAGGAAGCGTGTTTTTGTACGTTATTTGGTGCAATAAAAACACCAAAATGAAAAAAACCAAACCAACATGCTTTTATTTTACATCCTTTTTTTGCTAAAAAGTTACATAATGTGGCTTTAAGATTTTGAGATTTTAAGATTTTTTTTTTAAATTTAGATTAAATTTATAATTATATATATTAAGTATAAAGGGTCACATTTTTATATAGCGTGTTTCCACCTCCCCTCACATTCATACACTGGTGTACTCAGACTCTGGGGGCGAGGAGGGTTAAGTGTCTTGCCCAAGGACACAACAACAGCATTCAACTGTGGGAGCTGGAATCGCACCGCCAAACTGTGCGTCATTGGATACGAGCGCTCTCCCAATCACGTTTACGCCAGGAACGGGATCTGAACCACCCACCTTCGCCCAATTTTACTTCCTGGTTGGACACGGGCAGCAGATGTGTCGTACGTAGAGGTAAAACCATAACTGTTACCTAGCAACTATAAGGTAAACAAGCACCAAAACTAGTATAAATTGCATAGTTATGATTAGACAAATTATAAAAAATAAATTATAATACCTTTATTTTGTATAGTCCCTATATAGTCCCTGTATTTCGGAAGGAATTCACCGCAGGTACGATCCCACCAAAGTCATAATTAGAAAAACCATCATATTTAACTGTATCTGAATCAGTCTAGTGCCTCTTCACGGACTCATTTACCAGGTCAGTAACTGCACAAAATGGCCCCTAAAGCTCTCCATGTGTGTCCCTCTGACCGGCGCAATATCTAAATACGAGTTATTTCTAAATGACACTGGATGTATAAGAGCAGAGAGCGTGGTGGAGGCGGTGGTGGTGGTGGTGGTGACGGTAATGGGGGGGACTTTCAATTTTCACAAGCTCAGAAAATGAACCGCCGCCAGATCAGATCTAACCCCAGACTGCATTAACGCTACAGAGCCGTTTTCCACACACTCAAACACTTCATTTCCATGCATTTGTAAAGTCACTTCTCACAGTTGGTTGTGGAGAGGCAGTCGCGGTCGCCCTGGGGTGGACTGACGGAGATGTGGCAGCTAATCTGAGCCCATAAAAAAATAAAAATATACGAAATCACGTGTCTTGCCCCAGGAAACAACAACAGTATGCGTGTATCATAGCTAGTATTGAACCTGCAACCTCGTAGTTTGTAAACACCGTGGCGTTTCAAACCTCCAACGATTACACTGCTATATTTATACAAGATAAATATATGAGGCGTCTTGCTCAAGGGCACATGGACAGTACAAATATATTTTATAAACACAGCTTGAGGTGAAAATAAGTCAGCTTTGTTCTGTCCGTGATCTAATTTTAAAGTGTTTTACTGTCCAAGAACAGGAATTGCGCGTTAGTATGCTAATTGTTGTTGGCTTTACCATCACGGCAAAACTGCTCTGGTCTCTGAGAATTCTGAAAAGCACTTATAAACTCATCACTGTGAATAATTAGGATAATCGGAATGCATAAGTTAAGTGAAGAATACTCAGTTTTTCAGTTTTAAGAGAGTAAAAATCAGGTGCTGTGCCTTTAATGGGGAGGAAAACCAGGTCTAAACCCGGGATTAAACCTGGACCAGGCCGGATCCCAGATGGAAGAGTCCTGCGTGTTCAGACGAGGCAGTGCTTCTAGTTGTGCAGAGCGACAGAGAGAGAAGGCGTGAGATGGAGCCGGGTCTGAATGAGCTCGAGGACGATGATCTCAGATTAGTCACACAGCTACAGAATGTGAATGTGTGGGGCCGTGACGTCAAGACTCCATTCAGCAGAGTGAAGAGGAGGAGAGGAAGAGGAGAGAGGAGGAGAGAGGAGGGAGGCATTCAGCACACAGTGAAGAGGAGGACGAGGAGAGGAAGAGGAGAGAGGAGAGGAAGAGGAGAGAGGAGGAGAGAGGAGGGAGGCATTCAGCACACAGTGAAGAGGAGGAGAGGGAGAGGAGAGGAGAGAAGAGGAGAGAGGAGGGAGGCATTCAGCACACAGTGAAGAGGAGGAGGAGGGGAGGAAGAGGAGAGGAAGAGGAGGAGAGAGGAGGAGAGAGGAGGGAGGCATTCAGCACACAGTGAAGAGGAGGAGGAGGAGAGGAAGAGGAGAGAGGAGGAGAGAGGAGGGAGGCATTCAGCACACAGTGAAGAGGAGGAAGAGGAGAGAGGAGGAGAGAGGAGGGAGGCATTCAGCACACAGTGAAGAAGAGGAGGAGGAGAGGGAGAGGGGCAAGAGAGAGAGGAGGAGAGAGGAGGGAGGCATTCAGCACAGAGTGAAGAGGAGGAGGAGGAGAGGAAGAGGAGAGAAGAGGAGAGAGGAGGGAGGCATTCAGCACACAGTGAAGAAGAGGAGGAGGAGAGAGGAGGAGAGAGGGATTCAGCACACAGTGAAGAGGAGGAGGAGGAGAGGGAGAGGAGCAAGAGAGAGAGAGGAGGAGAGAGGAGGGACGCATTCAGCACACAGTGAAGAGGAGGAGGAGGAGAGGAAGAGGAGAGAAGAGGAGAGAGGAGGAGAGAGGAGGGAGGCATTCAGCACAGAGTGAAGAGGAGGAGGAGAGGAAGAGAGAGGAGGAGAGAGGAGGGAGGCATTCAACACACAGTGAAGAAGAGGAGGAGGAGAGAGGAGAGAGGAGGAGAGAGGGATTCAGTACACAGTGAAGAGGAGGAGGAGAGGAAGATGAGGAGAGAGGAGGGAGGCATTCAACACAGTGAAGAGGAGGAGGAGAGAAAGGAAGAGGAGGAAGAGAGGAGAGAGACAGAGGAGAGAGGGAGGAGGGGGAGAGAGGAGGAGAGAGGCATTCAATACCCACTGAAGAGGAGGAGGAGAGGAGGAGGAGGAAGAGAGGAGAGAGACAGAGGAGGAGAGGGGGAGGAAGGGAGGAGAGGGGAGAAGGAGAGGAGGAGAGAGGAGGGAGGCATTTAACACAGTGAAGAGGAGGAGGAGAGAGGAGGAGAAAAGAGGAGGGAGGCATTCAACACATGATGCAACACAGAAGAGGAGGAGAAGCGGAGGACAGAGAAATGAGGGGGAAGAAAAGGGGAGAGAAGAGGAGGAAAGGAGTAGGAGGGACATTCAACAGGATGCAGCACTGAAGAGGAGGAAGAGGAGTAGAGGAAGGAGGAGGTTTAAGAGGAGGAAAAGAGGTGGACAAAACAGAGAGAGGGGGGGATAGAAGAGGAGAGAGGGAAGAGAGAGTGGAGCAGAAAAGAGAGGAGGGAGAAAGGAAAGGAGTAAGAGAGGGGGGAGGAGACAGTGGCACTGAGGAAAAGGAGGAGGAGAGGGAGAGGGGAAAGTGTTAGAGAGGGGGATGTAGAGGAAAAAAGAGAGGGTATTCAACAGACAGGACACCAGCGGCAAGGAGGAGGAGAAGAGGAAGAGAAGGAGAGAGAGAAAAAGAGAAGGGATCATTCAACAGCAAGGACACAGTGCCAATGAGCAAGAGGAGAGAGAGAGGAAGGAGAGGAGGAGGAGAGGAAGAGGGAAGAGAAATAGGAAAGAACTTGAAAAGAGAGTGGGTGAGGAGAGGGGAAGAGAAATGACAGAGACAAGAAGAGGAGGAGGAGGCCAAGAAGAGAGAAGAGGGAAAGTAGAAAGTGCAGAGGAGAGAGAGAGGCTTCCTGTTCTTTACAAACAGCTCAAATCTGAACTGTGAAAAGTCATTCACCCAGACCTCCTGCCACTCCTCCTCCCTCTCTCCCCCCAACCTCCTCAAACTTTCACAACAAATATCAGGCTTGAGTTAAGACTTTAAACGAGGTCTAAACCAGGACTAAACCAGGTCTAGACCAGGACTAAACCAGGACTAAACCAGGACATAACTTGGTCTAATCCAGGTTTAAACCAGGATTAAACAAGGTCAAAAACAAGTCTAAACTAGGACTAAACCAGGTCTAGACCAGGACTAAACCAGGACTAAACCAGGACTAAACCGGAACTAAACCAGGAATAAACCAGGACTAAACAAGGACCAGCCCAGTCACAGTAAACCATCCACTAAGCCAAGACTATACTGACTAAAACTGAGGCTGTAACCATAGCAATAAACAATAAAAAACAAAATATCATCTTTTGAACTGCGAAAAAGTTTTGCCTGTAAAGTCCAGAATGGGGTCTCAGTATTTTTTATACAGATGGATCAGTCTGGTCACCATTCCCTCCGTTGCATCTTCATCCAGGCTCAAACACGACCGTCCAATCGGATTTGTTTATTTCAGTGAAACAATGGCGCATTTTGCAACTAAGCAGATGTTTTTATGTCCCCTGTGATATTTTTTTTCCTTTCTTTTTTCCTCATAAGCAGCCACATTTGTTTTGATACAGGCAGACCGTGCATACCCCTGATTGGCTAACCCACCTGTCAATCACACCCATTTGAATTCAGTGAAAATGAGTGTGTATTTTGGACCCCGGCCAACAAAACTCGTCTGAACACATCCAAACCCATGTCCTTCTGTCTACTGTCCATAGCTCAAACTCGTCCCTGGCTCAGTGCTGTAGACTGCAGACATAATCACATTAGCACGGCCTTATCTGTCCCTAAATTCCCTGTTTCTGGAGATGGGGGCGATAGAGACCTCATTCCGACGATGTTCCGGGACGAGCTGTGACTATGGGAAAGAGATTGGACTGTGGAGTTATTAGAAATACTACTACTACTACTACTACTATATCTACTCTATATACATCTATACAGGGTTATTACTCTATTTTCTGATGTTATAATGTCGTTTCCTCATCACAAAAATATCTGGAGTTGTGTTTTGTTTCATTCACACATGTTTAACACACAAATCCTGCATATTTAAGGCTGATTTCTTCTCTCACTAGACAGATTAATTATAAAGTGTTACTAAAACATGTGAATGAAAGAAAACACAGCTCCAGGTATTTTTTTGATGAGGTAGCAACATTAAAACAAGAGTCAATTTTGCATAATATAGGACCCTTAAATTAAAGATACATTATGTAACCTTAAGAGCCAAAAAAGGAAACATGTTTGAGTTTTTAACTGCTTATCTCCATGGTGATGTTTAAACCAGCGTAAAGTAGACTGAAATCAAAGCTTTTTTTAATTTTTTTTTATTTATTTATTTTTTTATAAATTGGACGTTTTTATGGCTCTGAAAATCAAAGATAAACATGTGTCCTCAGTGTGAGCAGGCTGCACTTCCACAAACCTGACTCTTATCTGCTTATTTCCACGATCTGGTTCCAAACATGCATGTTCCACCTCGAGAAAGTTACAGGTTGCTGCATTAACTTTTATATACCCATGGAGACTAGCAGAGTCACAAGTCAGATCTAAACTAGGTCTAAACCAGGACTAAACCAGGACTAAACCAGGTCTAAACCAGGACTAAACCAGGACTAAACCAGGTCTAAACCAGGACTAAACCAGGTCTAAACCAGGTCTAAACCAGGACTAAACCAGGGCAGGACTAAACCAGGACTAAACCAGGACTAAACCAGGGCAGGACTAAACCAGGTCTAAATCAGGTCTAAACCAGCTCTAAACCAGCTCTAAACCAGCTCTAAACCAGGTCTAAACCAGCTCTAAACCAGGTCTAAACAAGGATTAATCAAGGTAAAAAACAAGTCTAAACCAGGACTAAACCAAATTTAAACCAGGACCAAATCAAGTCTAAACCAGGTCTAAACCAGGTCTAAAGCAGGACTAAACCAGGTCTAAACCAGGACTAAACCAGGTATAAACCAGGTCTAAACAAGGATTAATCAAGGTCAAAAACAAGTCTAAACCAGGACTAAACCAAATTTAAACCAGGTCTAAGCCAGGTCTAAACCAGGTCCAAACCAAGTCCAAACTAGTTCTGTGAAGAAGCGACTGAACAGTAAAAATCCATGCTTTTTCCAACACACATTTTCAAAAGAGAAACAAAAAACAAGCTAGATAAGTCCAATGCCATACTGTGGAACATCCTACAAAACAAAAACATCGCCATGGAGACCAGCAAATGGCCAACCCCCGCCAGAAAAGTGACACGATAAACGTAATAACCCGTAGCCTCCTGTTTTTCCTTGTCTTTTTCTCATTACCCAGTCCCACATCCCACCTCCAGCTGTACCTGTCAGACTTATTGAAATGTTATGAGATCTTCCATGTTTGTGCAGGTAAATCAATGGGGCGGGTCAATAAAGCTCCACTGTGGGACTTTTAAGGACAGGTGTATGAGGCAAAGTTCACATTCTCGCATTGTTCCTGATATCGATCCTGTCTGAAGGCTCCGCTGTGTAGTCCCTGTTTCCCTTTCCAACATATTTGTACATACTGAGCGGGATTGAATCGGGCTTTTACCGAACGAGTTATTCCTCACTTACCATATCCATACAGTATTTACTCACAGTGATGAGTTCTTAAGCACTACTTCATAATTAAATACCAGACAGCACGCAGCCATCTCATTTTAAAGAAGACGTATTGTGCTTGTGTCTAATCTATGACCCCCCCGTGGATCATTACGTTATAATTTGCACATTTTAAATCACAATATTGATCTAAAACGACTTATTAAAAAAAAATAAAAGTGGCGCTGATTTCCGTGTTAGAAAACCGGGGAGCTGATGTCGCCGTAAACGAACTGTGGACGCCTCTGATGGATAGCTGCAGATCACACGAGCAACGCTGCCAATTAAGAAGAAGAAAAAGAATATAAAATTGGAGAAAGACGTCAGTACAGAGCAGTGGGCATGTGCTGGGGGCTGATCAGGAAAATAGTGTCTTGAAAATGAGATGTTAAAGATCGCTCAAACATTCACAAATCACTCTAAGCAAACTACAACTTCCAGAGGGTTAGTGGTGAAGGGAAACGAAACTATGATGTGGTTAAAAGTCTCTGAAAAGTCCATTTTGCAGAATAGGTCTGATTTAAGACTGAGAGCTGCAGATATAATATAAGTCCTGGATTCAGTTTTGTTTAGACGTGGTTCAGTCCTGTTTTTCTCGTCACCTTCTGTTCTTTTCCTTATCCGCATTACTGTAAAGGGTTAGTCCTGGTTTAGTCCTGGTTTAGTTATAGTTTAGTCCTGGTTTAGTTATTGTTTTAGTCCTGGTTTAATCCTGGTGAAGTCCCAGTTTTGTCCTGGTTCCATCCTGGTTTATTTCTGGTGTAATCCGTGTGGGATAGTCCTCGATTAGTCCTGGTTTAGTTCATGTTTTAGTCCTTGTGGTATAGTCCTGGATTACTCCTGGTTTAGTCCTTGTTCAGTTCTAGTTTAATCCTAGTTAAATCCCAATATAGTCCCTGTTTAGAGTTTGTTTTATACTGGTTGGCACATGTATAGTCCTTGTTCAGAAATGACTTAGTCCTGATTTAGTCCTGGTTTAAATCTGGTTTAAACTGGGTTTATTCTGAGTTTAACCCTATTCTGGTTTTGTTTTGGTTTAGTCTTTGTGGTATAGTCCTGGATTAGTCCTGCTTTAATCCTTGCCTAGTCCTGGTTTTCACTCCTGGCATTGTCCCAGTTGAGTCCTGTTCAGTCCTGCCTTAGACCTGGTTTAATCTTGATTTATTCTAGACCTTATTTTAGACCTGGATTAGTCTTGGTTTAGTCCAATCTTAGTCCTGGTTGTTAAATCTTGATGTAGTCACTTGTTAAAACCTAATTTAGTCCTGATTTGGCCTTGTTTTGTTCTTGTTTCAACCTTACACCTGGTTCAGTCCTGGATTAGACCTGTTTTAGTCCTATATTAGACCTGGTGTAGTCCTGAATTAGACCTGGTTTAGTCCTGGATTAGACATGGTTTAGCCCTGGATTAAACCTGGTTTAGCCCTGGATTAGACCTGGTTTAGCCCTGGATTAGATTTGAGTTAGTCCTGGATTAGAATTTGTTTAGCCCTGGATTAGACCTGCTTTATTTCTGGATTAGATCTGGTTTAACCCTGGATTAGACCTGGTTTAGCCCTGGATTAGACCAAATTTAACCTTGGATTAGATCTGGTTTAGCCCTGGATTACACCTGGATTAGACCTGGTTTACTTCTGGATAAAATCTGGTTTAGCCCTGGATTAGACCTGGTTTATTTCTGGATTAGACCTTGTTTACTTCTGGATTACACCTGGTTTAGCCCTGGATTAGACCTGGTTTACTTCTGGATTAGACCACGTTTAGCCCTGGATTACACCTGGATTAGACCTGGTTTACTTCTGGATTAGACCTGGTTTACTTCTGGATTAGACCTGGTTTATTTCTGAATTAGACCTGGTTTAGCCCTGGATTAGACCTGGTTTATTTCTGGATTAGACCTGGTTTACTTCTGGATTAGACCTGGTTTAGCCCTGGATTAGACCTGGTTTATTTCTGGATTAGACCTGGTTTACTTCTGGATTAGATCTGGTTTAGCCCTGGATTAGACCTGGTTTATTTCTGGATTAGACCTGGTTTAGCCCTGGATTAGACCTGGTTTATTTCTGGATTAGACCTGGTTTAGCCCTGGATTAGACCTGGTTTATTTCTGGATTAGATCTGGTTTAGCCCTGGATTAGACCTGGTTTATTTCTGGATTAGACCTGGTTTATTTCTGGATTAGACCTGGTTTACTTCTGGATTAGACCTGGATCAGACCACGTTTAGCCCTGGTTCATTCATACAAACTGACTGTAGTACTATTGCTGTATCTATTGCTGTATTTTCCATAGTAACACACAGCCGTGAGTCAGCCCTGTTTTATTATTGGCTCTTGTGATGCATGGGACAGATTGAACAGAGGGAGTGAAGGGGAGGTGTGGGGCCTAAATATGAACGCATGAACACGAAGGATGAGTAAACGCAGTCTGCAGTTTACATTGAGTCACCAGAGTGTAAATGTCAAACAATATGGCCGCCTCATTAAGGAAAGGACGACAAATGTAAATAAATATATACAAGTGTAGAGAAGTGGCAGTATGGGAAAAAGTATAGATATTAAAACTATTATCAGAACTAGATACTTATTTGAGCAGGTATTGATACAAAACACACATACTTTCATATAGAGCACTTTTGGATTATTGAAAACTGGTTTTAGTTTTAGGCTCTGGCAATCTAAAGCAGTTGAGAGACTAAAGTTCATTGGATTTGTTTGTTTTCAGTCAAATCAATTCTTTCAAAGGACTACTTTTTATACAAGGACACAGTAATGTTTACACATTTTTAAGAAATCCTCCAGCTCCTCTCTATAATCTTTCTTTCCCCCCTCTCTCTGTCTTCCACTCTCATTTCTCTTTCTCTCTCTGCTCATTTCTCTTCCCTCTCCCTTTCCCTACTCTCTTCTTTCCCTCTCTCTTCCTTCCCTCCCTCTCTTTCTCCACTCTCCTCCCCTCTCTCTTTCTCCACTCTCTCCCTCCTATTTCTCTCCCTCCTCTTTCTCTCTCTCCTCTCTCTCTCTCTCTCTCTCTCTCTTTTTCACTCTCCTCCGCCCTCTCTCTTGCTCTCTCTCTCCACTCTCCTCCCCTCTCTCTCTCCACTCTCTCCTTCCTCTCTCCCTCCTCTCTCTCTCTTTCTCTACCTCCTCTCTCTTTCTCCACTCCTCCCCCTCTCTCCTCTCTCCCCTCTCTCTTTCTCCACTGCTCCCCTTCTCTCTTCTCTCTCTATCTCTTTCCCCACTTCCCCTCATCTCCCCTCTCTCCATCCTCTCCTTCTCTTTCTCCACTCCTCCCCTCTCTCTCTCTTCCTCCACTCTCTTCCACCCCTCTCTCTTTCTCCACTCCTCCCCCCCTCTCTCTTTCTCCACTCCTCTCCCTCCCCTCTCTCTCTCTTCCTCCACTCTCTTCCACCCCTCTCTCTTTCTCCACTCCTCCCCCTCTCTCTCTTCTCAGCTCAATGTCGCGGGGTCGTGGGAGCTTATGATTAAACCTCCATCTTTCCTGCTCCTCCCTGTTTGCTCCTTGTTTACAAATTAAGACTTAAGACTAATAAGATGATGACCCTGACACTTTGCACTGTTTGAACTGCAGCAGACTCGTACATAAGCCCCATGCTACAGCTAATGCTAATGCTAATGTGTATGTTACAGCTAATATGTTACAGATAATACATAAGTTACAGTTAATGCTAATCTACATGTCACAGTTACTGCCAGTGCATATGTTTAATCCACACTCGAGGACTAAGTGACCGAGCAGGAAAGTGAAAGGGCTTAAATCAGCTCATCCTCAGCCCCATTATACATCTGACTCTAACTCTATAGTCCTCAAAATCTCATTTATTCTTGTGGATGTTCTTTAGAGAGAGACTTTTACTATTATTATTTACCATTATTTACTATTATTTTTTACTTTTACTGTTATTTTTGCTCCTATACTGTAACAAAATTGAGTATCCTCAGTCTACATCTTCACACTATGTGTTAAGGGGCTGGTATCAGTATCAGTGAGTACATTAAGGTCAAGTATCGGTACTGGGAGGAAAAAAGGAACAACACTAATATTTATATAATGTTATATTATCCATCAAACAGCAGGTGGTGCTGTCTCAAAAAAGGAAATGGCAGTGTGATTCTGCTGATGGTGTGTGGTGTGAGAGAGCTGCTGGTGTGAGAGTGCTGCTGGTGTGAGAGTGCTGATGGTGTGAGAGTGTGAGAATGCTGATGGTGTGAGAGAGTGAGAGTGCTGATGGTGTGAGAGAGTGAGAGTGTGAGAATGCTGATGGTGTGAGAGTGTGAGAGTGTGAGAGTGCTGATGGTGTGAGAGAGTGAGAGTGTGAGAGTGTGAGAGTGTGAGAGTGTGAGAGTGTGAGAATGCTGATGGTGTGAGAGTGTGAGAGTGTGAGAGTGCTGATGGTGTGAGAGTGTGAGAGTGTGAGAATGCTGATGGTGTGAGAGAGTGAGAGTGTGAGAGTGTGAGAATGCTGATGGTGTGAGAGTGTGAGAGTGCTGATGGTGTGAGAGAGTGAGAGTGTGAGAGTGTGAGAATGCTGATGGTGTGAGAGTGTGAGAGAGTGAGAGTGCTGATGGTGTGAGAGTGTGAGAGTGTGAGAATGCTGATGGTGTGAGAGTGTGAGAGTGTGAGAATGCTGATGGTGTGAGAGTGTGAGAGTGAGAATGCTGATGGTGTGAGAGTGTGAGAGTGCTGATGGTGTGAGAGTGTGAGAATGCTGATGGTGTGAGAGAGTGAGAGTGCTGATGGTGTGAGAGAGTGAGAGTGTGAGAATGCTGATGGTGTGAGAGTGTGAGAGTGCTGATGGTGTGAGAGAGTGAGAGTGTGAGAGTGTGAGAGTGTGAGAGTGTGAGAATGCTGATGGTGTGAGAGTGTGAGAGTGCTGATGGTGTGAGAGTGTGAGAGTGTGAGAATGCTGATGGTGTGAGAGAGTGAGAGTGTGAGAGTGTGAGAATGCTGATGGTGTGAGAGTGTGAGAGTGTGAGAGTGCTGATGGTGTGAGAGAGTGAGAGTGTGAGAGTGTGAGAATGCTGATGGTGTGAGAGTGTGAGAGTGTGAGAGAGTGAGAGTGCTGATGGTGTGAGAGTGTGAGAGTGTGAGAATGCTGATGGTGTGAGAGTGTGAGAGTGTGAGAGTGCTGATGGTGTGAGAGTGTGAGAGTGTTGCTGGTGTGTGATGTGAGAGTGTTGCTGGTGTGAGATCGTCCTTCAGATCGTCCTTCGGCCTCAGTTTCAAAGTATTGCGTTCGCTGGAACTGGACATGTTTAACTATAGGTTACCATGGCAATGATCTTTGTCGTTTCTTATTTATATCTCATTGATACGACCCATAGAGACGACACAGTTTTTCCTCTGCTGAGAAAAATCACGTACATTTGTGACCATTTCAATTACAATTTTGATTAATCTGTGTTAAATGTTTCAGCCGTCCACCCACACATGTCCAAACACGGGCCACTCGTCCTCCACTCCACGCCGGGATGAAAGTCTCTCTCGTGTTCCCTTCTTCAGACCTCTCTTCCCTCTGTCTGCTTTCTCTCTCTCGCCTCTCTCACTCCTCTCTCTCTACTCCTATTTCTCCCTTCTCTCTGCTCCTCTCTTCTCCTTCTACCTCTCCCTTTCCTCTCTCTCTTACTCCCCTCTCTCTGCTCCTCTTTCTTCCCACTTTGTCTTCCCCACTCCTCTGTCCTCCCTCCCTCCCTCTCTCTTTCTATCTGCTCCTCCTCTGCTCCACGCTGGGATAAAAGTGTCTCTCATGTTCCCTCTCTGCTTCACTCTCACTCTCTCTTCCCCCTTCCTTCTCTGCTCCTCCTTCCCTCTCTGCTCCCTTTTTCGATCTCCTCCCTCTTTCCCTCCCTCTCTCCACTCCTCTACTCCACACTGGGATAAAAGTATCTCTCAAGTCCTCATCTTCAGACCTTCCTCCCGCTCTCTCTTTTCCCTCCTTCCCTTTCTCTATCTGCTTCTCTCTTCTTCTTCTTCTTCCCCCTCTCTCTCCTTCTTCTTTCCCTCCCTCCCTCCTTCCTTCCCTCCACTCCATGCTGGGATAAAAGTGTCTCTCATGTTTCTTTCTTCAGACCTCCAACCTGCTCTGCTCCTTTCTCTCTCTCACTCTCTCCCTCGCTGGTCCTCTCTCCTCCCCTTCCCTCTCTCTCCTCTCTCCTCCCTCTCTCTCCTCTCTCTCCCTCCTTCTCTCCTCCCTCTCTCACGCTGGGATAAAAGTGTCTCTCATGTTCCCTTCGTCAGACCTCCTCCCTCTCTCCAGCTCAGTCCAATTAATGAAGTGTCTGTAGCCTGCAGATTCCATGTGGGGCGGCCATATTGTGAACATTTCATGTGCGTTTAACCAAAGGGATTTGCAGCTAAATGTCTTCTGTAGTTTTCACAGCACGGTCTAGGACGAGGGCTTCCAAAGAGGAGCCAAAACTCCTCTGCTCCATTTGACCCTCTCCTCTGCAACCTCTCCTCCATTTGACCCTCTCCTCTGCTCCATTTGACCCCCCCCCTCTCTCTCTGACCCCTCCTCTGCATCTTCTGTTCCTCTGACCCTCTCCTCTGCATCTTCTGTCCCTCTGACCCTCTCCTCTGCATCCTTTGCTCATTCTAGCCCTCTGCTCTGCATCATCTACATCATCTGCTCCATCTGACCCTCCTTTCTGCATTTTCTCCTCCATCTGACGCTCTCTCTCTCTCTGACCTTCTCCTCTGCATCCTCTACTTCATCTGACCCTCTCTCTCTCTCTCTCTGACCCCTTCCTCTGCATCCTCTGCTCCATCTGACCCTCTCTCTCTTTCTCTGACCCCGTCCTCTACATCCTCTGCTCAATCTGACCCCCTCCTCTGCTCCATCTGACCCCATCCTCTACATCCTCTGCTTCTCTGACCCCCTCCTCTGCTCCATCTGACACTCTCTCTCTTTCTCTGACCCCATCCTCTGCATCTTCTGCTCCATCTGACCCTCTCTCTCTTTCTCTGACCCCATCCTCTACATCCTCTGCTCAATCTGACCCCCTCCTCTGCTCCATCTGACCCCATCCTCTACATCCTCTGCTTCTCTGACCCCCTCCTCTGCTCCATCTGACACTCTCTCTCTTTCTCTGACCCCCTCCTCTGCCTCTTCTGCTCCATCTGACCCTCTCTTCTCTCTGACCCTGTCTTTCTCGTTGACCCTCTGCTCCTCTGACCCTCTGCTCCTCTGACCCTCTCATCCGTTGCGATTTAAATGTGCACTTTTGTTTGTTTACACTGACAGAAAACACACTGAACTTCGTGTCAGTTTTTGTTTCACGTGGACAGCCGCAGTAATTACAGAGATATTAACCACAAACCAGGTCAACGAGTCTGTAATCTGATACTCGCACACGAACACCACCCCAGAACTCTGACTTGTCCAGCTCCATGTTATACACAAATTAATCACATTTAATGCAGCGATGTGACGTGAACGCACACACGTACACACACACACGGGCTAAAACGGCTTACGCTAACGGCACAGGCTAACGCTGCAGCTAAAGAACACATCCCTGAGCGGTTTGCGTTAGCTTAAACTGTTTGAGCCCGTTCAGAGCAGAGAGCAGAGAGCAGAGCGCCGCGGTGGAGGCTGCAGACTGGAGCCGTGTAGCTTTTGGCTGTTTGTGAAGCACATCCTGACTCAGAGTTTGTGCGTTGGCCTTTCCTCCGCTCGGCTCCTGTGGGAAACGTCAGGCCTCGGGTTAGACAATGGTACCGCTAATATATCTCGACTAGCTAAAGCCGCACTGTGTCACTTTTCTTATGCGTGTGTGTTCTAAATACCCTCCAAAGAATGTAATTACTCGACATTTCTGCATATATGTTTGCCGTTCATTGGAGATATTATTGCTTTGCCTAGAATGTTTCATAATATGGCATTAATTAAATAAATAATAAATTAAATTACTGGGGTTTATATTGCAGAAAAACATGCACGTGTGAGCAGGGTCGCCTCTCTGCAGATCTGACCTGTAGCTCCTCTAGAAATTTGAACGCCATACTGTGGAACATTCAAGGTAAAGTAAAAAAAAACAATCTCCATGGAGACAGAAGCCATAGAAGTTACATAATGCACCTTTAAAATGGTTTACCTTCTGAATCTTGTTTGTGCAGTGTTGATTAAAATAGTTATTGTGGAATATTTAAGGTAAAGCAAAAAAAAAAAACAACCCAATCTCCATGGAGACAGAAATCAGAAAAGTTACAAAATGCACCTTTAAAATGGCCTACGTTCTAAATCTTGTTTTGGCAACGTTAATTAATGCAGAATTATTGTGGAACATTTAAGGTAAAACGAAAAAATCTCCATGGAACCAAGCAGATGCGGACCCTACCAGAAAAGTTACGTAATGCACCTTTAAAATGGCCTACGTTCTGAATCTTGTTTGGGCAACGTTGATTGAAAAAATTACTGTGGAACATTTAAGGTAAAGGAAAATAATCTCCATGGAGACATGCAGATGGCGCACCCTCTACCAGAAAAGTTACGTAATGCACCTTTAAAATGTCCCACGTTCTGAATCTTGTTTGGGGAAAGTGGATTAAAACCATTTTATTAATCTGCCTTTTCTTTCCTTTTGCACGTGGGATTCAAGTGATGTAAAATTAGCACGGTTGCCATAGCGATGATCATTACAAAACACTTATAGCATAGTAGCAGTCGTAGTATTTTTGGCTGAATCGGGTATCGGTTCCGTAGTTTTGGTTCAGTCGATGTTGTGGTTGGGGCTTTAATTTGATGTAACATTATTTGCAGGTAGATTTTGTTCTAGAAAGTTTCAGAATATTTGAACTTCTATCCATACAAAGAGTACGTGAAGAGTAAGTAACAGTTAAATAACACAGATCAGTGTTTTCATACTACTGTCTACTGTCCCAAGTCTCTTTTCACTGTTTTAGCGCAAACTAGGACAATTTGCAGCTTTGTGTTAAAAAAAAAGTCACGTGTGCTCCCTCCTGTGGCCTCTGCAATTTCAAGTACTACGTGACATCACACAGGACTGCTCTGATTACAGCCAGGTGTTTTTGATTACAACTGGTGGCAGGGGCGGAGTTTGAGTTTGGGGATACCCGTTGGACCAATCACACTAGTCCTTATACCCTCAAACTCCGCCCCTCATATTTTTGACCATGTTCGTAGTAACATCCGGACTAAAGTTTTCATGTTCGAGTTTGAGCAAACAAAAATAAAAACACAAAATTCATAAGAAAAATGAACAATCGATTCTTATTGCTGCCGTTGACCAAAATGTGAAATTAATATCTGTACATTTAAGAAATTAAGAACACTTGGGTGAAATACTTTTATACAGAAACCCAAAGATGACGGAAAGGAGAAGAAGAATGTTTACTAAATAAAAAAAAAAAAAAAAATTAATAAATATAAATATAGATATTAACTTAAAGGAATGAGATATTAACTTGAGGGAACATAATCATTTCTATACATATATTTTGACGAGCGCATAAGATATTTAACTTAAAAAATAAAAATAATATCTCGTTTCCTCGTGATAATTAAGTCATTCCTTCGTGTGGGAAGATAATATCGCACGCACTATTATTATATTTTGCAAATGTCCTACACCAGGCTCTGTACTTTTACTGTTTACGATTAAAGTACATTTTTAAACAGGTACCTAAATACTTTTACTTAAGTAGATTTTTCACATGATATTTTTACTTTTACTGGAGTAACTTTTTACCTCTGTACCTGTACTTTTACAAAACTGAGCACTCCATCCACCACTTTAGTCTTGAATCTTTACCTAAGAACAAGATCTTTCATATTTCCCTGCATAAATCCGTGGTTGTGCAGGCGTCGCCACGGAGACGGCGAGGCTCCAGAGTGATGCCTTGAGTGATGTAAGCTACAGTGGCGGAGGTGGCCCACAGACTGGTTCAGATCCAGGCCTGAGTGACAGCGCACTAACCCACACACGGATAAACACGACCGCTGACAAACGCGATAAGACCCCTCCACACAGCTCCAACAAGTGATGGACATCGCCACGGAAACCACTGACTCGGCTCGCATCTCCCCAAACCTGACTCCTGTTCGTCATGCTCGTTTCCATGGAAATGTCGGTTATAATCTTACACAGTTTGGCGTAAAACGTATTTATATCCACGGAGATGTACGGTTTCCATGGAATCCTGCAGGTGACGTGGCTCCTCCGGGAAGTTCCATACTGTTTAAAGAGCTGATTAAGGGCGCTATGGCAACCGTCAGAACAACAGAGCTTATTCGTAACCCAACTTTTCAAATATCACAAAACATGAGGATGCTGCAGGGAATTCTACACAATAATATACTGTAAAAATGGTGCTGCTCTGAATTCACTTTTTGCCTAAAGAGAAAAAACACATTTATAATTCTTGTTTTTTTTTATTTCCTGGTAGAAAATGAGTCTGTGGCCTAGATCTGTTCTCACCACATCAGCATCACACACCTCTGTCACTCCTCCTCCTCCCTCGTTCATACACCCTCCTCTCCTCCTTTCCCTTCCTTGTTTCCTAGTCTGCTTGTTTTCTTTTCTTGTTTCCTTTCCTTGTCTCCTTGTTTCCTTTCCTTGTCTCCTTGTTTCCTTTCCTTGTCTCCTTGTTTCCTTTCCTTGTTAACTTTCATCCACTCCTTGTTTCCTTGTTTCCTCTCCTTGTTTCTCCCTTTCCTTGTTTCCTCCTCTCCCTGTTTGCTTTCCTTGTTTCTTCCGCTCCTTGTTTAATTTTCCTGTTTCCTTGTTTCCTCCTCTCCTTGTCTTCTTCTTGCATTGTTTTCTTGTCTCCTTGATTCCTTCTCGTCTTGTTTTCTTGTTTCCTTGTATCTTTGTTTCCTTGTCTCCTTCTCATCGTGTTTCCTTGTCTACTTCTTTCCTTCCCTTCTCTCCTTATTTTCTTGTCTCCTTGTTTCCCTGTTTCCTCTCCTTGTCTCCTTGTCTCCTTGTTTCCTTCTGGCAGCAGTTTGTAAGACACAGACAGGGGCGCTGTAACAAAGTACAGTTCTCCTTGTTTCCTTCCTTTGTCTCCTTGTTTCCTTGTCTCCCTGTTTCCTTCTCTCCTTGTCTCCTTGTCTCCTTGCCTCCTTCCCTCCTCTGGCAGTAGTTTGTCAGACACATGCAGAGGTGCTGTATTGAAGTACAGTTCTCCTTGTTTCCTTGTCTCCTTGCTTCCCTCCCTTGTCTCCTTGTCTCCTTGTTACCTTCCCTTGTCTCCTTGTCTCCTTGCCTCCTTGTCTCCTTGCCTCCTTCCCTCCTCTGGCAGTTTGTCAGACACATGCAGAGGTGCTGTATTGAAGTATAGTTCTCCTTGTTTCCTTGTCTCCTTGCTTCCCTCCCTTGTCTCCTTGTTTCCTTGTCTCCTTGTCTCCTTGTTACCTTCCCTTCTCTCCTTGTCTCCTTGTCTCCTTGCTTCCTTCCCTCCTGGGGCAGTAGTTTGTCAGACACATGCAGAGGCGCTGTATTGAAGTACAGTTCTCCTTGCTTCCCTCCCTTGTCTCCTTGTCTCCTTGTTACCTTCCCTTGTCTCCTTGCCTCCTTGCCTCCTTGCCTCCTTCCCTCCTCTGGCAGTTTGTCAGACACATGCAGAGGCGCTGTATTGAAGTACAGTTCTCCTTGTTTCCTTGTCTCCTTGCTTCCCTCCCTTGTCTCCTTGTCTCCTTGTTTCCTTGTCTCCTTGTCTCCTTGTTACCTTCCCTTGTCTCCTTGCCTCCTTGTCTCCTTGCCTCCTTCCCTCCTCTGGCAGTTTGTCAGACACATGCAGAGGCGCTGTAATGAAGCTCACACCTCATGTGCAGACGGCCTGTGGAGACGTGGTGCGTTCAGGAAAGTGGGACAAATCTGAATTATGGGTCTGAATTAAAGACCCTGTACACAGTGTTTCCCCATGTACCCTCGCCCCAGCACAGATCTGTCACGTAAGCAGCTCTTGAGGTCAGAATATGTGTGCAATGTGTGCTGTCTACATCTAAGCAAAGCATTTCAGTGTCAAATAATCAGGAAGTGTGCATTAGCATGTTAGTTTTTGTTAGCTTAACTGTCACTGGTGTCTGAGAGCTGTGAAAAGAGCTTATAAACTCATCATGGTGAATAATTAGGATGTTCTGAATGCACAAAGTAAGTGAACGGTTTAAAATGAACTAACTCTGTTTTTTTTTGTTTTTTTTTTTGTTTTTTTTAAATCAAGTACAGTACCAAAAAAATAAATAAATAATAATAATAATAATTTAAAAATACCAAATAGATATTTTCTTCAAATTGTTCAGCCCCAAATCCAAATCAATTTTTTTTTTTTTTCAATTATACCATCGTTGTTTATTCAGTTTGTTTGCTAGTACATGATAACATTTTGAAAGGGCCGGCCAATCAAAAGATAACTTCTTTTAATTTTTTTATTTCTATGGCAACTGTCCTAACGTTGCATCACTCTGAAACCCATGGACAGCCTGATGCGATAATTCAATTGTGATGAGGACTGCCACTCCACAGATGTGACCTATAACTTGGCCTAGTGGCGTCACCTGCTGGTCCCTGTTGGCATAGATACGTTTAATGCCATTCTGTGGAATTTTCCAGCCAATGAAGATAATTTAAAGGTTGAACAAACAGACCTGGAGTTGTGTTTTGTTTCATTCACACAAGTTTAACACACAAACCCTGAATATGACTGAAGACTGAGCTCTTCTCTCAAACAGAAAACACTCTGTTCCACCTTGTGATGTCATCATGTGGTAATACAGGAAGTGCTCCACTGTGTTTTTAAACTCCATACACCTTCACTAGAAATACTTGGATAATTTCAGCCCTGGAATTGCCAATCTGTACAGAACGTAAGTTAAATAATAGCTGTTAACTTTAAAACTACCACTTCATGACATCACAAGGTGGGACAGACGTAGCTGAAGACTTTTGTCAGCTCCCAATGGGCACCGCATTTTTCTGACATGGAAGTCAGTGAACTTGTTTATTTTATTAAGTCGATTTAGATAAATATTGTGACAAATTGTAACATAATGATCCTAAGGTCTGATTTAAAAACATGAAAAACACAACTAGTTTATTTTTAACGGTTTGCAGTGGGCCAAAGTTATTCCTCACTTACCTTATGTATTCAGAGCATCCTAATTATTCACCATGATGAATTTATAAGTGTTTACTAATAATGCTAACAGTGCAGTTCCTGATTACCTGTCATTAAAGCTCTTTGTAATTACACAGACAGCACACAGCGGACTTATTTTGACCTCAAGAGCTGCTTATACAATATATCAGGACTCACTTTGCCCAAACACATGGATAAAAATGTGTACAGGCCTTTAAAGCCAAACTTCGGAATATTCTCCCTGGAGATTGATCAGTTTTATAGTTGAGAAAAGTCACAGCATCATCATGGAGACCTGCTTTCACGAGAAAAGTTACAAGTCAGGTTTGCGGAGAGACGAGTGCGCATGCTCTTTGTAGGTTTCCAGTGCTATTTAAACACTACGCGGCTTTACTTCAGTCTATTTTCTGACAGAAATTTTCCACGGTGGGGCTTTAATCAAAGATAATCTTATTGTAAATGAGTTTTAAACATGTCTGCCTCCACACCTCCTCCTTGTCTCTCTCTTTCTCTCTCTCGCTCTCTCCTCGCTCTCTCTTTTCTCCCACGCTGATGCGAAATGGAGGCTCTGTAGTCGAGACCTGGGGTTGCCATAGTAACCCGCCATAGTAACCGCGCAGCATCAGCACCCGCGTCTCCGTCGGCTTCATCAGCATCATCCGCATGTACCCATCGTCACATCACAGAGAGAGGAGAGAGGAGAAGAGAGGAAGAGAAAGAGAAAGGAGGAGAGAGACAAAGAGAGAGAGAGAGAAGGGAGGTGAGAAAATGAAGAGAAAGACAAGAAGAGGAGGAGTAGAAAGAGAAGAGGGGAGAGAGAGGAGAAGGAGAGAGACAGAGGTGGGAAGAGAAAGGGAGGAGGTAAGCGAGGAAGAGAGGGGGAGGAAAATGAATGATGAGGAATAGTGAGAGAGAGGGAGGAGGAAAAGAAAGAAAGAAAGAAAAGAGGGAGAGCGGTGGACACATGGAGGAAGAGAGATCGAGGGAGAGATTGAAGGAGATAGAGAAAATAGAGTCAAGGTGAAAGGGAGGAAGGCTGGCTGACAGAGAGGGAGAAAGAAGGAAAGACAGATAGATTTGTGGATAGCAGAGACAGACCGATACACTGTCCGATATTTGCACTTCAAAGCCTATCAGGTATCGGCTTCAAATCTCCAGCACAGGCCGATACGTTGCTACGGGCGACCTGCTGCTGAAAGAATAACTATGAGGTTTGATTCGAGCACTTCAGTCCAAAGAGGTCGGCAGAAATCTGCTCTTTTTTAGCATATCGGCTGTCGGCCTTAAATCTCCAGCAGATGCCTGTTGTTACGGGCGACCGGCTGCCTAAAAGAACACGCATAAAGCTTTATTTGGAGACTTTAGTGCAGAGAGATAACAGCACAAAACGTGACTACACAGCTCTCTTTAAAGCTTGTGGTAAAACAGGGCCGTGGGGGAGTTTGGAGTTCGTTTCAAAGGCAGAATTACGGGGAAATAATTTAAATCGGAGCCACATTTGAGCGCTGGGATGGTTGATAACAGAAATATTGTAGTTAGGGCTGTGCAAAAAATGATTAATATTGAGATTAAGTTATTTAGATCAGCTTGTGTCGTTATAACGGGGAATTTTAGAACCATTTTTAACGAGACGAAATAAAACCGAATCAAAACTTCCAGGATTATCGACGCAAAATGCTAAAACTTTCTACCATGTTATAACTTTGTTCCATCATAAAAACATGTCTGAAGAGGTTTTAGATGTCGTCCATGCACGTTTAAGTAATTTAGCGATCTCTCCCGGGGTTTATTCAAGCTCACTTTACAGTTAACAGTACGTTTCTGTGCAAAGCTCCGCCCACAAGCCTACGTCACCCATGCTCCCGCACGTCAATTCTCCATAAATATACAAAAACATGACGCAAATCTGTACACGGCGACTTGACAAACCTGATGTGATGTGCAGTCGTTTCATTACGCTGATTGCGCTCTGAAGGGGGAGAGACTTAGCAAGGAGAGCAAAGGGAGGGGAGAGACAGAGCATCATAAATTACGTCGTTTCGGGCAAATATAGCATTTTCAAAACAATAAAAGGCAACACGGAGATCTAAATATGTTACGTGTTACAGTTAATAGCCCATAAAATTAAAATACCGCCTCTTTAAACTTGAACAGAAACAGTGGGACCTCACATAAGTCATTTCAAATAACAGCAGTTTTGTTCTAAAACACAACATTTATTGATTTGTCTGTAATATTTATTTCCCTCGTGTCTGCTCAGAGATAAAGTTAACAAGTTCAAGTCGAATATTTTTAACAATTACACAAATGTCTGACTGTGAAAAACCAGTTTGCCATGAATCCAAAAGGTTCTAATTATAGCTAAATCCCGGGGAACCTATTAATACTACGCAATGACACCACACTGGGGGAAGGTGTTCAGCAGTTACCATGGTGACACAATGCACACATAAACACACGCTGCCAAAAAAAGTTTAAAATAAATATGAAAACAAAGGAAAAAATGCACAAAATGGATTTAAACAGCGCATTTACAGGAGGTTGTGATGAACACGAGCGTTTATCGTCCTGTTTAGGTGTTCGATTTTCAATAAAAAAGGTGACTAAACTGTTTAACTTGAACACCAAAGCCTCAGACAGAGCAGTCCCTACAGTTAGCATCACATCCTCAGGTAATGTTGACGCGATATGAGCTGCAAAGTATCGATTGTGTGCGTTTAGGTTGATGGATTAAACAGGGAGAAACGTGCAAACTCCACACATAAAGACCCAGGACTCGAACCAGAAACCTTGTCACTGCGAGGCGAAGGCGCGGTCTACTCAGCCAACTGCACCACCCAAATGAGAAACATGTTTGTAGAACCAAAAGAGTCATGGAATCGCTGCTGTAAACGAAACGCAGAAGGGTTTGAAGAGCTGAACGGAGTCTGACAGAATCTAAAACAGTGATATTTCTGGGTTAGAAATCAGCGTGAGCCCAGAGCTGCTCCGAGGCCAGTCCAACTACAACCGCTCCACAGGATTTTGTCGTTTTACAATATTTTAAAACTATTATTTATTTCACGTGAAGTACAGAAACGCAAATCCCTTCTTACCTGATTTTTACCGTCTTCAAAACGTGTCAAAAAGATTCACTTTAAAGCTCCTATGTTACACAAAATGGACTCCTGTGAGCTTTAAGTCATGTTATAATCTAAAAAACATACCTGGAGTTGTGTTTTGTTTCATTCACACATGTTTGAGTAACACTTTATTATTATTCTGTCACATCTCCAAAGCTCAAAACGCTCTGTTCCACCTTGTGATGTCATGAAGTGGTAGTTTTCAAATTAACAGCTACGTTTTGACCTTTAGTTCAGTAGAGATGGACAATTCCAGAGCTGAAATCATCCAAATGATTCTAGTGAAGGTGTGTGGAGTTTAAAAACACAGTGGAGCACTTCCTGTATTACCACACGATGACATCACAAGGTGGAACAGAGTGTTTACAGTTTGAGAGAAGACCTGAATGAAACAAAACGCAACTCCAGGTTTGTTTGTGATGCGGAAACATTATAACATAGATCAGAAAACAGCGTAATATGAACCTTTAAACCACATGTGTCAAACTCAAGGCCCCCGGGCGAAATGTGGCCCTCCACATCATTTTATGTGGCCCTCGACAGGGTAAATGAAAAGGTTTGACGGACTTAACATGTTATTTTATCAAGATACACCGATACACAGCTATACTTTTACATCTATGCAAATGAATATGCAACATTTGTAAGTTGAATAAGTAATAAATACAGAAACAGTTAATTAAAAAGTAAAAGTAGTTTGATTTATTTTACATCTGGCCCTTTGAGCGCAGCCATTTTGCTGATGTGGCCCTCGGTGAAAATGTGTTTGACACCGCTGCTTTAAACAGTTTGCAGTGGTCCAAAGTTATTCCTCACTTACCTTATGCATTCAGACCATCCTAACTACTCACCACGATGAGTTTATAATCTCTTTCCACAACTCTCAGAGACCAGAGGGAGTTTTGCTGTCACTGTAAAGCTAACAACAACTCTGAACAAATGCTTTCTAATTAGACGAAGACAATACACAGCGGACCTACTTTGTGCAACTAAGCAACGCTGTCAATCAAACCTGTTGCTAACGGTAACGGGAGCGACCTCAGGGAAAGATGACGCTTGATTTGTCGATTATTAATGTTCACGTGTTAATTTACGGACGCAATAGTGAAATAAAAAACACCAGGATCACGTAGAGCGGGTTAATATGGGCATTTTCAGGTCAGGATATGTCCGTTTAAATATACAGTCTATGGGAATACACACTTTTTTCCTGAAATACGTGGGAAAAATGGTGTACCGGCCCTTTAACAATCTATTTACGCAGTAGTACATATATATTTGAACCTGGCGTCCTTTGCTATAGTGAGGGAAGCACAATACAGTTGAGCTAAACAAAGAAACCCTGAGTCAACACTTTCCACATGTGGGTCGAGGGAGCAAACATGCAAAGGATCATGGGAAACACAAGAGTAATGTCTGCCTGCTGGTTCATTTATAACTCCTCTGTGCTCAGGCGGCGTATGTGGCCCCGGTCTGCGGTCCTCTCCTGGGGACGGTCCCGGGACAGTCCGAGCTCATCTCTTTAGTTTAGATCTAGTACCTCCACTCAGGATAAAAAAAAAAACTAAAAAAAAACAAAACCTGCATCAAATTTCAAAATGGAGGAGTAGAGATGGGCCGATGTCGATACCGATTACCATATTTTCCGGACTACACATAGTTTGGCCAGGGGTGCGACTTATACTCAGACGCGATTTATATGTGAAATATGTTTTTTTTTCTTCATTATTCTGCATTTTTTTGGCTGGTGCGACTTATACTCCAGTGCGACTTATACTCCCGAAAATACATACATTTAGAATCCAAAGGAACCAATATTTTTGGGCTGATATCTAAGGCCAATTTTGGTTATTTTATTTTATTTTACGTCATTTAAATTTAGTACAAACTCCCTCCAAGAACTTTTTTTTCACCACAGTCCAATAAGAGAGCTGTGTAGTCACGTTTAGTGCAGTTATCTCTTTGTATTTAAGAGTTAAAATAAAGCTTTGTGTGGATTTCCTAAGCAGCAGATTGAAATATCGCCCTCTGCTGGAGATTTAAGGCTAATAGTCCAAATATCGGCTTATCTTTCTCTATTAAATCGACGTTTTGAAGCTTTCTACCATGTTGTAAATTCGTTTTCTCATCTAAAACAAGCCGGAAGTGTTTTGTTTTTTTTGTTTTCCATGCATGTTTGAGTAATTTAGGGATCTCTCTTAAAGAAATACGCTGATTTCAATGCCACTATTATAATAACAGAGTGTCATTTTCGACTAGGCTACAGAGAAATACTGCGATAAATGATAATATTGAAACTACTCTATAGCACTGACGGAAAAACAAAGAAGAAGAATGATCCCAGTGAACAGATGTTTATACAGACAGTGTCATTAAAAGGCCCAAGCAGCATGAAATAAACAGCAGAATGAAGCACGACTGGCCGTAGAAGTGGCTTTTTCAACACGCTACAGCTTAAATCAGCAAAAAATAACAAAAATCTACCCATTTTTGTAAAGAAAATGTATAAAGATTATCATGATAAGCCCTAGTTTCAACATAAAGTAATGGCTGTTTTATAAAACTTATATAAAACTAAAAATCCCAGAGCTAAAACTGGACTAGACCAGGACTAAAGACTAGAACAGGACCAAACCGAGACTACATCAGGACTAAACAGGGATCGAACCAGGACTAAACCAAGACTACATCAGGACTAAACCAGGACTAAACCAGGAACAAACCAGGACTAAACCAGGACTAAACCAGGACTAAACCAGGACTAAACCAGGACTAAACCAGGACTAAACCAGGACCAAACCAAGTCTACATCAGGACTAAACCAGGACTAAACCAGGACTAAACCAGGACCAAACCAAGTCTACGTCAGGACTAAACCAGGACCAAACCAAGTCTACATCAGGACTAAACCAGGACTAAACCACGACCAAACCAAGTCTACATCAGGACTAAACCAGGACTAAACCAGGACTAAACCAGGACTAAACCAGGACTAAACCAGGACTAAACCAGGACTAAACCAGGACCAAACCAAGTCTACATCAGGACTAAACCAGGACTAAACCAGGACTAAACCAGGACTAAACCAGGACCAAACCAAGTCTACGTCAGGACTAAACCAGGACCAAACCAAGTCTACATCAGGACTAAACGAGGACTAAACCAGAACCAAGTGAAGTACTGGTAGCTGTTCAAATGTTTGACAAACTTAGACTTTAAAACATCAGATAAAATTATGAGTCTCTGCAGTTTTTCCTGTGCATTTGACCCTTTCCTGGGTACCCCCTTGAGATCTGGAGGTAAGTTCAGGGTCAGGAGTACCTAGCAGAAGGATTAGACTATTGTGCCTATTCTTAGCGTAACCCAACACCCCCGGACCAGCACGGGAATCAAACCAGAGACCACGCGCTGGAGGCTAACCACTCTGCCACCTCTTCAGGCTATTAGCAGTCGTGGAAGAAGCACTCAATTTTGTTCCTTCAGTAAAACTACAAATACAACAGCAACAAAATACTCAAGTAAAAGTAAAAGTATCACATGACAAGTCTATTTAACTAAAAGTATTAAAGTACCAGCTTAAAAATGTAATTAAAGAGTAAAAAAAGTAAAATTTTGCGGTCTTATAAACCTTCAAATGTAAAGATTTTGATACAGATTTGTGCTGAATTTTGTTCAAAAGAAACAACTGAAAAGTAAAAGTACTGCTTTCAAATGCAGTGAAGTACAGATATTGAAAAAATGTTTACTTAAATACAGCACTTTACGACTTTTACTTTGTTAATTTCCACCTCTGGCAGATCACACTTTCAACATGAAGTTTATTTCTCTCTCAGTATCTACATTTTTTTGACTAAATTGTGTCTGAAATCCAAAAAACACATAAAACTGCGGCGTCTGATCCTTATTACCGCGCGTTTGAAGTTTATCGATGCGTCTCTTCCTCATTCCTGTGGGTAATTAATAATCGTTGATGTCGTCGTACAGTGGGAGGTGCACTTTAACGTGTGGGCAGAGCGATCGATCACATGACCTTAAAGGAGACACACGCAGACGCCGCCAACACGCATGTACAGCGCCGACACTTACGCGCGCCGCTCTAATGATACATCTATATCTATTATCTGTCTGTTTAAACAATATCATGGTTAATCGCCACGACGACCATCTTCGTTTTTTCCTCGATTTGAAATCCACGGATAGGCCTGAATGTCCGGGGTGAAGTCAAAGGGCCCGAAAGACGCAAAAAAACAGACCCGGAGTTGCCGTTTTGTTTCATTCACACACATTTAACACGTAAAACCCTGTCACGTTTACGCTGCGTGCGACTCTAAAACAGTGCGTTCCACCTTGTGATGTCACGCGGTAATACAGGAAGTGCTCCATAAACCTTCACTAGAATCATTCTGCATCGTTTTCAGACCTGGAATTGACAATCTTCACTGAACAAAAGGTAAAAGGAGCTGTTAAACTAGCTTGAAAATGACCACTTCATGACATCACAAGGTGGAACGGAGCATTTTGAGTAATAACACTACTCAATGCTAATGCTAATGCTGATTTTGAGGCATAATAAGTATCAAAACAACACCATAAGCTAAATATTTATATATACAGTGGTCCCTCATTTATCGCGGAGGTTACGTTCTAAAAATAACCCGTAATAGACGAAATCTGCGAAGTATCAGCTTTATTTTTGTTTGTTTTGTATCTGTAAAACCCCTCACCACACACTTTACACACATTTCTCACACAGGCATTAACATTTTCTCACATTTCTCTCTCATTTAAACTCTCTCAAAGTTCAAACCTTCGTAGGCGCCTTTGTCGGTGCAGAACGTTTCATCGACATTGTGGGTTTTGTCGGGGAGAAAACAAATTGCAAACGTACAGCACTTCAGAGTCACACTGCGATCAGACGTTTATGTAAATTTGTCTGAACACATTCTGTACTGTACAGGAGACACGGCACGGAGGAGACTGATGGACAATGGTCTACAGTCCAACAGCCAATCAGGACGCAGAACACAATGTGCATTCATACGCTGTAAAAAAGCGTGAAAAATCACCCAAAAAAATCCACGAAACAGCGAAACCGTGAAAGGTGAACCGCGATACAGCGAGGGACAACTGTACTCTACATATAAAAACATTTAGGTAATCTTTACTTTAATTAAATTGGATTTTAACAGTTGTTTATTTTATGTTTTCAGATTTGAATAAAAGTCTATGCATGTATGTATTGTCTAGGCCCAGCAAATCTTTTTTTTCCCCCATTTGTGTGTTTTTTTGTTATTTTTATGTTATCTTACAGACTCCGAAAGAGCGCCCGCCTCTGAAGTCCAAACTGTCCCTAAACGTCTCCATCTCTTGCATTCACTCTGTCTGTTTCTGCTTGTCATAACTGCATCAATATTCATGTTTATGCAGCTGCCCGGAGCTTCAGTCACTCAAGCAGCGGCAGAGTGGTTAGCCCTGCTTAGACTCACCGCGCTGGACTCTATCCGCTTCTACACCACTGACCCGAAGTAAACTCCCCCGTGACGGAAGAGGACCCATGGGTGCAAGGCATGCCGGTCACTCAACCCTGCACTGCTGTTGTTAACCCACTGCTAAAAATATATATAGAAAAAAACCCACTGAAAACACAAATAATGTCCATACGTATATATATTATTATTATAAATGTGGAGTCAATTTTTTAAATGCAACTAAAACAAATCTAGTTGGATGAAATTGAAATTTTTGTGTCTTTTTTCTAGCAAAGTTATGTCAAAAACTGGAAGAAGTGACTGTTCTATGCAATGTTGTCAAATCACATAATTCAAGAACAATAAAAATATGTCTAAACCAGGGAAACAAGTTTTTACATTTGAATTCAAGGCATTTCCATGAATAGATAATCCTCCTCTGTACAGCTGCATGGTTTGTCCTCTTTATATGTGTGGGTTTTGGGTTAGGATTTGGTCTGGACGGCTGCATGGTGCGTCCTCATAAGATTCATAAAATGTCTTCTTCGCATGAGCAGACCCTGGATTACGGTCTGTACAGCTGCATGGTGTATCCTCCTCACATGACCGGTGTTTGGGCTTACATTCTGGACGACTGCATGGCGTGTCCTCTTCAACTGTGTGGTTCTGGACAGCTGCATGGTTTGTCCTCTTCACATGTGTGCGTTTTGGGTTAGGATTTGGTCTGGACGGCTGCATGGTGCGTCCTCATAAGATTCATAAAATGTCTTCTTCCCATGAGCAGACCCTGGATTACGGTCTGTACAGCTGCATGGTGTATCCTATCCCTGTCACATGACCAGTGTTTGGGTTACATTCTGGACAACTGCATGACGTGTCCTCTTCACATTTGTGGTTTTTGGGTTAGGATCTGGTCTGGACGGCTGCATAGTGTGTCCTTGTAAGACTCATAAAATGTCTGCCTCACATGACCCTGGATGGCGCTTTGTACTGCTCCTCGTCACATGACCAGCATTTGGCTTGCATTCTGGATGGCTGTATGGTGTGTTCTCCTCACATAAGCTCATCCAGCTCATGCTCTGGTCTGGATGACTCTGTGATGTGTCGCGCTCACATTAGCTTTGTGTTAGGCTCTGGTCCCTGCGTTAGGCTCTGTACAGCTGCGTGGTGCATCTCCGTCTCATTAAGCACACTCTCTGCTTTGGTTTGCGCTCTGGACAGCTGCATGAAGCCCAGTGTTAGGATCTGGTCTGGACCGCTGCATAATGTGTGTCCATTTCACACATGATGCAGTCGTCGCAATTTTGGGTCAGGCTCTGGACAGCTGCCTGGTTTATCCTCCTCACCTTAGAAGACTTTGGATTAGGCTCTGGACCCTGTGTTGTGCTCTGTGCAGCTGCATCTGTTCTAATGAGTAGATTTTAGCCTCAGTTAAGCTCTGGTCTGTACAGGTGCATCCTCCACAGACCCTGGTTTATTCTTTCGTCTGTACAGCCGCATGGTGTGTCCTCATGAGTGGACACTGGTTTAGTCTCTCATCTGTACAGCTGCATGGTGTATCCTCCTCCGACCTTGGGTTATGATTAGGTCTGTACAGCTGCATGGTGTGTCCTCATGAGTGGACACTGGTTTAGGCTCTTGTCTGTACAACTGCATGGTGTGTCCTCCTCCGACCTTGGGTTATGATTGGGTCTGTACAGCTGCATGGTGTGCCCTCCTCAGACCTTGGGTTATGATTGGGTCTGTACAGCTGCATGGTGTGTCCTCATGACTGGACTCTGGTTTAGCCTCTGGTCTGGACGGCTGCATGGTGCATGCGAGGACCAGGCTGATTCCGTCACTCAGCGCTCACTCACACATTATCTATGGGCCACTTCTTCATGACTCAAGTTTATCAATTGGACACGACGGATATTGTCATGCCACGAGCCTCAGCCCGCATTAGCGTCAGCCATGTTTCTGTGTGTGAGTGTGCAGTTTGGAGAAGAACACAGCGGCGATGCCATAGGGACTGAAGCATGTGCGGTAAAACAGTATATATGCTGTGTAAAGGTCAGATCTGTGAGTTTTAGCATAATAAAACATGAACAGCGTTGTCATGGCAATAGCAAACTTAAAAGAAAATACATTTTAGTGGTGGTGCAAGTGTCCAACCAGGATTTAAAAGCAAAAATTTTCCTAATTGCAGTTATTTAAAGCTCGCAGTTATCATTTTTAGCATAATTTTAACTGCGTTTCTCCTTAGTGCAAAGCCAGCACCAAACAGTACAACGTTTAGATGTCAGATTTTGTACGAAGCTCCGCCCACACGCCTACGTCACCCATGCTCCCACGCGACAATTCTCCATAAATATACAAAAACGTGACACAAAACCGTACAGCACAACTTGACAAACCTGACACGACGTGCAGTAGTTTCATTGTGTTTCATGCACGCTGATTGTGTTGTGATAGCGCTCTGAAGGGGAAGTGACTTAGCGCCGAGAGCAAAGGAGCAAAGGAGACGAGACTACCAACCGTATTGTTACTCAGAGTCACAGGTGTAGGTGTGTTCTTTGCTGTTTTGACATCAGCGAACGAAATAAATATAATTACGAAAATGAAATGTTGTTGATGTTTTATTAGCGTAATGGCTCTTAGATTGCCCGGGTCACTCCTCCCTCCTTCCCCTCTTCCTCCTCTCCCTCCGTTCCCCTTCCTCCCCTCCTCTCCCCTCTCATGCGCAGCCACTTGTGTCGGCCACAGCCCAGCGACCCACACCAGATAAGCAGAACTGAAATGAATGAACGCGGGCAGATAAAGCACGATCTCAGTGGAATACCCATAATAAATAATGCATGCATATGAATCCTTCCAAAAGAGCGTTAAAACTCCCCTATGGACGATTTAAATACAAACAGCTCCTGGAATCAAAGACGCAGAGTACTGTTCTTATGTGGAAAACTCAGTAATTAGTGTTGTTAACGAGGATTCTCACACGGGGACGGGGTCTACGTGTTTCCATGGAGACAGGCAGGTGACATTTTTCAAGGTGTTTTTAAAGCGTCTTAAACTTTTTAGAGCTTTTAATCATGTTATATTTGTGTCCGCTTCTCATTTAGCTTCTCGTCGCGTCGTCACAAATGAAAATCTCCTTGTTGTGGTGACGTTTACGCCGACGTCAGCTTCCATTGGACCCCATCGTTTTCTAACACGGAAGTCAGCTGTTTTGTTTCTTTTATTAAGTCGTTTTCGGTGAATATTGCGATTTAAAATGTCCAAATTATGACGTAGAGATCCACGGGTGTCATGGATTATAACTGAAAAATAAAAAAAATACCTAACCCCAGTCTTGAATCTGCAAACGCCCCATTACGAAACTATTCTAACACCACTGATTAAACCGATTAAACCATTTTGCACCACGTTGTTCCGCTGTGGTCACTTTAATAGACCCCACACATTCAAAATCCCATGAAGAAGACGACGCGGTGGGAGGAAACATGTCCGCTGTCCGTTCTCCTCCTGCACTTTGGCTCCTCTCTGGGACGGGAGCCTCGGGGAAATCTCCTCACTTGCTCCTAATTATGTGAATGCAGTGGGTCTGAGCGTTCATTTGGGGTCATTAGCCGTGGTCCCTCTACGGCTCAATAATGAATGTCAGGGCAGAGACGGCGCCCCCCGAAGGCCGACACAGGGGCCGGCGCTCGCTCGGACCAATCACGGATGATAATGTGAACCGCCCCGTCAAGGAAGCAGAGGACAGAGATGGAGACGGGAGGCGTGATGTAGAGTTAAAGGTTCTACGCAAAATTGACTCTTCTGAGCTTTAAGTCATGTTTTAATGTTGTGATCTTCTCAAAAACACACCTGGAGTTGTGTTTTGTCTCATTCACACATGTTTGAGTAACGCTGCATTATTAGTCTGTCTGCGTCTCCAAAGCTCAAAATGATCTGTTCCACCTTGTGATGTCATGAAGTGGTAGTTTTCAAGTTAACAGCTACGTTTTACCTTTTGTTCATTACAGATAGATGATTCCAGAGCTGAAATTATCCAAATGATTCTAGTGAAGGTGCAGAGTTTAAAAACACAGTGGAGCAGTTCCTGTATTACCCCATGATGATGTCACAAGGTGGAACAGAGTGTTTTCAGTTGGAGATAAGCCTAAATATGCAGGGTTTGTGCGTTAAACATGTGTGAATGAAACAAAACACAACTCCAGGTCTGTTTGTGATGAGGAACATTGTAACATAGATCAGAAAACAAAGTAATATGGGCCCTTTAACTTTATGACACAAAAAAATCCACAAAAAAAGCTTTGTTAAAATCTTCTCCGACGTCGCTGTTTTGAACATGAAGAAAGATGCCAATTCTTGTGGATTTTATGGATATACATCGCTATTTGTTGAATCTTTTATGACGGAGTACACAGCGCGAGAGACACGTGTGTTCGGGGTTTACGGATTTGCCAGAACCTTCTACACGCAACATGGTAACGCCACACTAACATTAAACTTTCATATCGTCCTGCAGGCCACAAAATATCGTCTCAGGGGCCGCAATTGGACCCCGGGCCACAGGTTTGAGACTCCTGTTCTACATTATCCACCTGAAGATTTTTGGAGACTGTTCCCATTCAATCAAGTTCCGAATTGATCAAGAAGGTCCAAACGCTCTGTTCCACCTTGTGATGTCATGAAGTGGTAGTTTTCAAGTTAACAGCTGCCGTTTACTTTTTGTTCAGCAGAGATTGACAATTCCAGGGCTGAAATGATCCAAATGATTCTAGTGAAGGTGTGTGGAGTTTAAAAACACAAGGCTGTGCGGAGTCATACGAGGTGGTTGCCATAGCGATTAACAATTTAAAGCAAAACACTGTATCTTTTGAATGGTGATAGAACAGGGAGCTGACACCACACCACAGACTGGGGTTTAGCCGGGGCGTGATTCTCGGACGATATAACGAGAATCAGTGTGTGGACGGAGCACGGCGGGCTTATTTTGACCTCCAGAGCGGCGTGTTTAATGTACGCACTGGGGCGAGATGCGTTTGGCTCAAATACACAGAAATACAGCAAGTCCAGAGCCTTTAAAACCTGTTTTTGTTTCACTTCAATTATTTAATGACACTTTGATTCTCCGGACCCTAAAAAGCACCGCACGGCTCTTTTGTTTGGCTGGTAAAGGCACACAGCTACATAATGTCTCTCCCTCTCTGTCGCTTTCTCCCTACCTCCCCCTCTTTCTCTCTCTATGTCACTCTTCCTCTCTTTCTTTTGTTTTCTCTCCACCCCCTCCTCTCTCTCCTTCTTCTCTCTCTCTCTCTCCCTATCTCTGTCTCGCCCTCCACCTCTCTATCTCTCTCTCCCACCCCCTCTCTCTGGCTCTCTCTTTTTTCTCTCTCTATCAGTCTTTCTCTCTCCCTCCCCCTCTCTCTCACCTGTTTGAACCTCCATCTCTCTCCTTCTGTCTCTCTCTGTCTTTACCTCCCCCTTTATCTCTCCCTCTCTCTAACTTACGCCCCCTCTTCCTCTCCCTTTTCTCTCTCTCTCCCTTCCTCCCTCCCTCTTTGTATGTCTTTCTCTCACCTGTTTGAACCTCTATATCTCTCTCCCTCTCTTTCTTTCTCTGTGTCTACCTCCCCCTTATTCTTTTCCTCTCATTCACTCCCCCTCTTCCTCTCCGTTTCCTCTCTCCCTCCCTCTCTCTCTGTGTCTCTCTCGCACCTGTTCTCCCTCTCTCTCACTCCCCCTCTCTGTCTCTTTCACTCTCCCTCTGTCTGTACTTCTCTCTCCTGCTCTCTTCCTATTTATCCCCCCTCTCTCCATTTCTCCCTCCCCCTCTCTCTCAACTGTTTGAACGTCTATCTCTCTCCCACACTCTCTTTCTCTCTGTCTCTCACTCTCCCCCTCCACATCTCTCCCTCTCTCCCTCCATCCCTCTCTGTCTCTACCTTCCCCTCTATTTATGCCTCTCTCTCTCTCACTCCCCCTCTGTTTCTCTCTTTCCCTCTCTCCCTGTGTGTGTCCTACTCTCACCTGTTTGAACCTCTATCTCTCCCTCTCTGTCTCTACACCTCTATCTCTCCCTCTCTCACTCCCCCTCTGTTTCTCTCTCTCCCTCTGTCTCTTTCTCTCTCACACCTGTTTGAACCTCTATCTCTCCCTGTCTGTCTCCCTCTGTCTCTACCCCTCTATCTCTCCGTCTCTCTCACCCCCTCTGTTTCTCTCTCTCCCCGTTGCTCCCTCTGTCTCTTTCTCTCTCTCTCACCTGTTTGAACCTCTATCGCTCTCCCTCTCTGTCCCTCTCTCTCTGCCTCTACCTCCACCTCTATCTCTCCCTCTCTCACCCCTTCTGTTTCTCCCTCTCTCCCTCTGTCTCTTTCTCTCTCTCACCTGTTTGAACCTCTATCGCTCTCCCTCTCTGTTCCTCTCTCTCTGCCTCTACCTCCAGCTCTCTGTTCCTCTCCCCCGTCTCTCCCTCCATCTCTCTCTGTAGCTCTTTCTCTCACCTGTTTGAACCTTTCTCTCTCCCTCTCTGTCTCTACCTCCCCCTCTCCCTCTCCCTCACTCCCCCTCTCTGTTTCTCTCCCTCCCTGTCCCCCTCCATCCCCCCCTCAGTCTCTCTCTCCTCTGTTCTCCCCTCCGGCGCCTGCAGGAGGACTTCAGTTTAACCGTAGAACAAAGTCTCAGTGCACATCTCCCCGTGAGGCGCCTCAGCTCGTCTCAAACATCATCAGTGACGACCCGGCGCCCCTGAGCTTTGGGCTTTAGGTGGAACAGAGAGAAACCAGGAGCCAGTGAATTTGACTTATTAAAAAAATAAAAATAAAATTAAGTTGACGTAAGAAGCCTGAGCTCTTTAAAAATGTACAACAATCACATCTGAACCTGGGTCATCAGGGCTGTAGTCGACTAAAGAAACTCTTGTCCCGCTGATCAATTCGTCAACTAAAAAAGAGGGCGGGGCAAAAGTTCTCAAAACTATTACGTATCTTTGTGTATCTGATCCAAACCGCACTCACACGGGAGTCATGTAAAAACTACTATTTATACAGAAAAAAGTACTAGGAAACAATGTATTTATATAAAGATTGAAGTTTGAATGATGAGTTTACTGTGTCTTTAAATGACAAACTGCACTTTTATAGCACTATAGCGCTTTTCGGGAGCACGGGATTTGAACCACCAACCTTCAGATCAGTGGACAAACCCTCTACCATCTGAGCTACTGTCGCCCCCGGAAAGGAGAAACAGGGGGAGGGGCCTCAACTGAACGGCTGCCCCGGGGTAATCTGTCTTCTGCCAAGAGACTCCATAAATAAATAAATAAATAAAAATGTGTGTGAATATGAACAGCTCACATCAACTGAGTGTTTGAAGTTACTATAACGGACTCCTCCTTCTCTCTTTGCTATTCCAATCTCTCTCTCTCCTCCCTCTATCCTCCTCGCCCTCTCTCTCCCTTTCTGTCCTCGCTCTCCTCCTTCTCTCCACCTCTCTCCTCCCTCTCCCCTCTTTGTCTTTTCTCTCCCTCTCTTCTCTTTGCTCCCTCCCTCTCCTCTTTCTCTCCTTCTCTCTACTCTCTCTCTTTCCTCTCTGCTCCCTCTATCCTCACTCTCTCCTCTTCGTCTTCTCTCTCTCTCTCTTCTCTTTGCTCCCTCTCTCCTCTTTCTCTCCTTCTCTCTACTCTCTCTCTTTCCTCTCTGCTCCTTCTATCCTCACTCTCTCCTCCTCTCCCTCTTTTCTCTCTCTCCTCCCTCTCCCTTTCCTCCCTCTCTCCTTCTCTTTGCTCCCTTTGTCCTCACTCTCTCCTCACTCCTCCCTCTCTCTCCTCCCTCTATCCTCTCCCTCTCTTCTCTCTACCTTCCCTCACTTTCTTCTCTGCTCCCTCTATACTCACTCTGTCCTTCTCTCCCTATCTTCTTTCTCTACTTTCTCCTCCCCACCTCCTCCCTCTCTTCTTCTCTTTACTCCCTCTCCTCACTCTCCTGTCTCTCCTCTCTTCTCACACTTTCCTCTGTCCTCCTCTCTCTCTCTCCTCCCTCTCATCTTCTCTTTACTCTCTCTCCTCTCCCCCTCTTCTCTCTCTCCTTTCTAATTATTATCTCATTATTGGAATTAGAGGAGAGAGCTCCAATTCTCTCCCTTTCCTCCCTCTCTTCTTCTCTTTACTCCCTCTCTCCTCATTCTCTTCTCTCACCTCCCTCTGTCCTCCTCTCTTTCTCCTGCCTCTATCCTCTCTCTCTCTTCCTCTCCTCTTTTATCCATAATATATCTTGTTTTGTGTAGTTCATCGCTGATAATGGTGATGTCCAACACTTGAGGATCACATCATGACATCACAACTCTGTAAACACAACCCATCCACCAGGGAACATCTTTGACCCCCTGTCCCTCTCTCCTCTCTCTCCCTCCCTCTCTCATCTCCTCCTCTCCTCTCTTCCTCAAACCTGCGGACGTCAGCACCCTGCGTATCCATCCGTCTCTGCCTCTGCTCCCGATGAAGAGATGTGCCGTGGCCTGCTCCGATTAGCGCCGATCGGGGTCATCTATAACGCCTGTCCCCCTGCTCTCCCTCCTTCTCTTCATCTCCCTCCTCCTCTTCTTCCTCCTTCTGCTTCTGCCTCCTCCACTGCCTCTCCCTAATGCTCTCCTTCCACCTTTCCCTCCTCATCTTCCTCTCTCGACCTCTGCCTCCTCTTCTTCCCCTCCTCCTCCTCTGCCTCCTCCTCTCCCTCCTCTCTTCTCTCTCATTGTCCTCCTCTCCTTCCTTCTCCCCCCTCCTCTCTTCTTCCTCCTCTCCTTCTCAGTCCTCCTCTCCTTCTCAGTCCTCCTCTCCCTCCTCCTCCTCTGACTCATCCTTCTCCTTCTCCTATCCTTCCTTCTCCCTCTTCCTGCTATTCTCCTTCCTTCTCACTCTTCCTGCTATTCTCCTTCCTTCTCACTCTTCCTTCTCTCTTCTCTCTCCTCCTGTGCCCCATTCTCTCCTTCCTTCTCCCTCCTCCCTCTCTCTTCTCTCTCTGCTCCCTCCTGTCCTTCCTTCTCCCTCCACCTCACTTCTCTCTCCTTCCTCCTTCTCTCTTCTCCCTCTTCTTCCTCCTCTCCCTCTTGCTCCTCCATCTCTCTCTTCTCTCTCTGCCCCCTCCTCTCCTTCCTTCTCTCTCTCCCTCCCTCCTCCTCTCCCTCTTGCTCCTCCTCTGTCCTTCTCCATCTCTCTCCTCTCTCTCTGCCCCCTCCTCTCCTTCCTTCTCCCTCCTCTCCTCTCTTCTCTCTCCCTCCTCCTCCTCCTCTCCTCCTGTTCCTCCTCCTCAAGCATATTTAGGACACCTCTCTCTTCTCTCTCTGCCCCCTCCTCTCCTTCCTTCTCTCTCTCCCTCCTCCTCCTCCTCACTCCCTCACCCTCACCCCTCTCTTCTCCCTCCTCTTCCTCCTCCTCGAGCAGATTTAGGGCATCTTTCTCTTCTCTCTCTGCCCCATCCTCTCTTTCCTTCTCTCTCTCCCTCCTCCTCCTCCTCACTCCCTCACCCTCACCCCTTTCTTCTCCCTCCTCTTCCTCCTCCTCGAGCAGATTTAGGACACCTCTCTCTTCTCTCCCTGCCCCCTCCTCTCCTTCCTTCTCCCTCCTCTCCTCTCTTCTCTCTCTCCCTCCTCCTCCTCTCCTCCTGTTCCTCCTCCTCGAGCAGATTTAGGGCATCTCTCTCTTCTCTCTCTGCCCCCTCCTCTCCTTCCTTCTCTCTCCTCTCCTCTCTTCTCTCTCTCCCTCCTCCTCCTCTCCTCCTGTTCCTCCTCCTCGAGCAGATTTAGGGCATCTCTCTCTTCTCTCTCTGCCCCCTCCTCTCCTTCCTTCTCCCTCCTCCTCCTCCTCCTCACTCCCCCACCCCCACCCCTCTCTTCTCCCTCTTCTCCCTCCTCTTCCTCCTCCTCGGGCAGATTTAGGACACCTCTCTCTTCTCTCTCTGCCCCCTCCTCTCCTTCCTTCTCCCTCCTCTCCTCTCTTCTCTCTCTCCCTCCTCCTCCTCTCCTCCTCCTCTCCTCCTCGGGCAGATTTAGGGCACTTCCCTCTGATGCTCACGTGGTGGTGTCCCTGTGTCCTCTGTGGCGGTGCAGAGGTGAGGTGGAGCAGTTGGAGCTTTAATACAGGAGATGGACTCAGGTGACACTGGGGGGAGCTGTGGGGGATTGTAATGCCCTTTATCCCAGAATATTTTAAAATGATAAATACTGGGTCTGTGGGGTTAGAGTCAGAGATGAGGGGTTTTTTTTTTAAATCACTATTGTGTGTTTGCAGGTATTGTTTACAGTTTCAGCCTTTAATGGCCCTCCTGGCTCGCTTTACTGTTCTCTTTGTTCCCTTTGTTTTCTTTGGGTCTAAGGGTCGAGTTGTATATGGGGGTAATTTGTTTCCAAGGCCCCCATTCCTGCTCAAAGAAGGATTGTCTTTCCTAGCAAAAAATAGCTTCTTTAAACTCCCCTCTCAAAATGTAGGCCATTAAAGCTGAAACTGTAAACAAAAGCTGTTTACAGTTTCAGTGCAGTTAATCGCTCCCTTCAGACAGATATAAGGCAGCGTCCAGCAGTAATCTGGCCAGAACCGAAGAAGCGGCTTGGATGAGGAGCAAAACGTCTTCACTCCTACAACGTTTTGTCCAGTTGACAGATTTAACTTTTGCTTTTACTGTGGATCAGACCTGGACGACTGAGGGATAACACAGATAACTGAAATGAACTGTGGATTTGAAATGATAACGTGCATTGGAGCGGCCAAAGAAATGTATGCTCATATATCAGTCAATACTAAAACTAGAAAATCAATTGAGAACATAGTATGGACTGTATAAAGACGTGGATTAAGTGAGTGTGACGTCACCTACAGCGCTCAGCTAAAGTCAAATGACGCTAACTGAGGCTAGCGGTTATAGAGGCGAATTTGGAGTCAAGTTACATATTTGGAATTCCGACCACAAGTATCATAGCAACCAACGAGCCAATCAGGAGTGAGGCTGCTGAAGGTAATGACGGTTTCCGCACGCACCGCTGGTTTAGCAGGGAGCAGGCGCTTAGCAACGCTGTCAATCAAACCTGTTGCTAACGTTATCGGGGAAAGAAGGTGCTTGATTTGTCTGGTTTTATTGTTCAAATGTTGATTTATGGAAACAATAACGAAATAAAAACGGCAGGATCACGTAGAGCGGGTTAATACGAACATTTTAAGACAAAAATGACAAGTCTGACAGCAGCAGTTACAGAGAGAGAGGCCACAGTTTTTCAATAGAAAGCGAACTGGAGCCAGAGTCGATGAAGCGGGAAGTGCGCCCATGAGCACTTCCTATTTCTAAGTTAATTTTTAAGTTACTTCCCATTTATATATAACAGTTTATGTCCTATCCACATGAAACCAAATCTGGTGCAAAGTTGAGCGTCTTCTCTGTCAGTGTAAATAAACAAAAGTGAAACTATTTTTTCACAACAGCTTCCAAAAGTGATGTCGTTATTCAACCAAAAACAAATGTGATTGTTGTCAGTTGAAAGGACTTTAACCACAAGATTAATACGACAATTTTGTGGAGCCAATCTCACAACCAAATAATATTATGATAACGTTCAACATTTGAGAATCGTACGGAGATTTCATATCAGTTACATAAGCCCCTCCCCCCCATCTGAAATTACGACATCATCAAATTATAAAAACATATTAAGTAACTTCCCAACAATCTGTCTGTCCGGTCCATCAGTTTGAAACATCCTTGGCTCTCGGTTGTCCAAACGTGTATCCGTGTGTGTGTGTTCTGCGCTCACCACATAAACTCCGCCCACGTCGACACCCTCTGCGGCGCGGCATGTCGGCCCGTTAACTTGTATTGTCTGTGTTTATTACGGTGCTTACCCATAATCCTCCAGTGCATGCAGTTTGGCTGAGCTGGACGACGCCGCAGCGATCACTCACGGTCTGTGCATCCCACTTACGTCCACTGCCAACGGATACCGGGAGTGTGGAAGCCAAACGGGAACGATGAGATAGACCTAATTGCATTTTTAGCCATGTAATCCGGAAGTGTGCGTTAGCATGCTAGGTGTTGTTAGCCGTATTGTCAAGGCAAAACGCCGGTCGATCTCTGAAAGTTGTAAAACGTGCTCATTGAGGTGAATAATTAGGATGCTCAGAATGGATAAAGTGAGGAATAACTTTGGAAAACCAGTAAAAAAACGTTAAAAATCCGAACGGTCGTGTAAATGTTTAAGATTTGTCATGAAACTAGATCTCGCTGTGTGTTCTTCGGTGCCTCTTTAAGTTCAAATGTCAATATACATCCATGTCATTAAAGAGTAATAGTTAACCTTTCCCTCTCTGCCCTCACGTACTTCATAACAACACACACACACACACACACACACAACTATGCAAATCCACACACATATACACGTATGTTGGGTTTCCGTGCTTCTTGGGGACATTACATTGACTTACATTCATTTCCTGCAGGATCCTAACCTTAAGTATAGTCACTACTTGTATTACTTTAACCTAACTAGGGCTGGGTATCGTTAAGAAAGTGCCGATACGATATATATCTCGATACATAGGTCACGATACGATACAGTGCACTGTCGATTCAATGCAATATATTTCAAATTGATTCAGTACAATTCAGTGAAAAATAAAAGCTTTTGGGACACTTAATGGTCAACCGCATTTGCACAAAAAATACACATTATTTTTATTTATTTTTTTAAATTTTGCTGAAATTTTTTGAAGATGAATGAACATAACAGTGCATTTTGTTTTGTGCATTTTACCAACTAGAAAAACACATCAGACTGTCACATTGGTCAGTGTTACTCACCCACAGTTTAACGGCTCTGAAGGATCACAACATATTTACTAAAAGTCTCCGTTAAATCTAAATTAATATGGAATAAGCCAAAATTTTTATGAGCAAAATAGTGAATCAAATGTCAAATGTTCTGCATAAATGAGTTCCTTTCCTTTAAACAAGCCACACAAATGTAGCACTGTGACAGAAAACTTTGGTAAAATGTACAACAAAAATACTCTTGGCGATATATCGATCCAGCAGCTCACGATATCGACGCAGTATCATTAAATTAAACAATATGATATATCGATATTTTGATATTTTTGCACACACTTAAACCTAACTCCTAACCGCAACCTATTTTAATCCATATCTGAACTTTAAAGAGGACGCAACGTAAAAAATCAACTTTTATGAGCGTTTTCCCTCATCATTATCTCACATTTGTATTCAGATTGAGTCATGTATGTTTGAGTAACCCTGTATATATGTATATCTTAGTTTTGACTGTTGCGTTAGCGAATATTCACCTGCCTCACACCTGATCAACATGTGTAAATCTCACTTTTGTTAAATCCAGTTAAGAGAAAAGCACATACAGACAGAAGAAAGACTCTGTGGTTTAGGTGAGTTGGCAGAAGTGGAAAGTGAAGCTCATTTTTTTGTTGTATTGTCCATTTTATGATGAATTTAGAAATCCTTTATCTGATGAAATGTTCACCCAATGCCCTGATAAGTTCTGGTGTAATGACGACAACAAGATGAAATGTTTGGATGAAATGTTTGTTTTATTCTAACGTTTATAAGTTTGCATCATTTCTCTGTAAAACCTGGAAGAAGCGGGAAAGGAGTTTGTTTAAATGAGTGTATTGGTGTTTGTTACACACGTCTGGCAACTGTCTATTGTATTTTATTGTGTTTTGTTTAATTGTGTCTTATAAGGCTATTAAAGGGCTCATTTTTTAGTATACAAGACACAATAATAAATAGATTAATTCATTCACTCATACAGACGTCTTCCCTGTTCCAGAAATGCACAAAACGCTCACCCTTTCCACGTTTTTCCCAAACAAAATCATCTGTATTTGCTCTAAAACAGACTGAAGTTCATCTGTCAGCGTCGCCGCGTTTGCTTTGATTTGTGTTCGTGCTTCGCCCAAACCTCCACCAACCAGCAGCCAGGCCGGAGAGAGAGCGCGCACGCCAACACGGATCCTCGTGAGTCCGTGAACTCTCAAACATCGCGAGAATCCATCTTGCCGCAAGGTTCAGCAAATATTGTGATATCAACACTTTCACACATTTTTTTTTCCCCTCATTGGACAGCAGATCCCCATAGTGTGATAAATACCTGCCCACACAAACAGACCCCACATACCCCACCCCACCCCCACCCCCCTTGTTTTTGGTAGTTACCGAGGCAGCGTGCCGTGTCCCCGAATCCATTTTGCTGCCACCAAATTCCCCAGACAGAGCCGTGCCGGGTTCACAGTCTCCCAGCCATAAAATCACATCACAGTTGTTGAATAAATCACTTACTTGTTTTTTCCTCCCTTCCTCTCGCTTTCTCCCCCTTTTTCTACCCTTTGCTCTTCTCTTCTCGCGCTCTACGTCTCTCCGTCTCTCTCCCTCCTCCCTCGCACTCTCTGCACACTCATAAATAGACGCCTTGGCTAACCTGGCCCACTTTAAACATTTGGACAGAAACAACGCTCCGTAAAAGGAAATGGAAGTCCAGCAAAAACCAGAGATGTGTTCGCGCTTACACTGTGAAGGGGGGGGCACTTTTACAAGAACACACATTCAAAAAAATAAACCGCATTATTGTTTTAGATACATGCATTAGTTTATAGATTATACGACGCATCTATAGACAGGAGGATTTACCACGTCTTCGTCACCATGGAGATGTGATGTGAACTCACTGTCGGTTAATTTAACTATTTTGTTCAGCTCTTTGCCGCGACTGCTCTTGTGATATCGGGCTACGCAAAAACAAATTCAGCTTTTCTATCTCTACGGAGACAAGCGGGCGATGCCGACAAGCGAAGTAACAGGTCAGATCTGCGGAGAGGCGAACCCGCTCAGTAAGAAAGAACGCACGTTTTTTTGAGCTATTACTGATATTATATGATAACACCTGTAGAATTAATGCAAAATCGATTAGTTTAATGACATATTGCGGATTATTCCAAGTGATCTACGTAGTGCCGGACGCTAACCAGGAAAGTTACGTATTGCACCTTTATAAATAACACAAATTTGCAGTTTAAAGCTTCAAAAAAAGGGCGTAATCACTCGGATCACAACGTTAACGCAGTGACGAGTTACAGAACAGAGCTGAGACGATTTGTTCAGTGTAAACCAAAGTGCGTTTATTTCTAACACCATGAATATTGACAAAAAATAACCACAAAATTTAAAATCAGCAACATCCTGTACACGCAGCAGCCACACAGCACCCGTCACCCTGAGCAGACTGAGTTTTGCTCCTTTTACAGAGCACCTCCTTTAATTGGATGTGCCCAACTGCAGCACAGATAAGTTTCAGCACATTCAATAATATCGTTAAAAGTTATCTTAAACAAAACGGTGTAAATCTTTATTCAATCAAATCTGTTGTTAAAAATAGAGCTCTACCTTAATTTACCACTGTCAGCTGTGGAAAGCTCAAATATTTGGACAACCCCTCCTCCTCAGCGCACCGTTGTCTGTCCCGAAATCTGCTTAACCCTATAGCGTCGGATGCTATCGCCGCAGATTGACTCGTGGTTGCGGACTTTCCATTACTGTAACTCTGCAACAAATTGTGCTATCGTGCAAATTCAAACAGCGTCTCAAAGCAGAGGCATGTGGCTCTTTAAATATGTTACTGTCATTACGGTGATGTGTTTAACGTTGTCTCTCGAAGACGACCAATCAGAGCGCAGGTGCGGTGTGGGAAAAATAAGGATGGATATGTAAAATAGAGGTAGTTGTGTGAAAAACCGCAAAAGTACATGCTGATACTTCCTTTAGCGTGATTTTTATGGCTAAAAAAAGAAAAAAAAAAGTCTAAACGAGCTATACTGGTCTATAATGTGCTCAGTCCTTAAAGAGCCCCATGCCTCTCCCTTGAGACGGCGTTTGAATTTACATGATCGCACAATTGGTTGCGGAGTTACACTAATGGAAAGTCCGCAATCGCGAGTCTATCGGCGGCGATAACATCCGACTCCCTGGGGACTCATTTGGCCGTAACACCTAAGACGGTAGACAACATGGGTAAGTCGAAACTGCAAACAATTCAACTGCAATCAATTAGCCGATGCACTTATACCGGGTCTTTATGTCTTTTGTTACAGGTCGACTTTAACTGCACCCACTTCAATCAATAAACATTTAAACGTCTTTGTGTACTGTCCTTTTTACCTGTTGGCTTTAAGGTTAGGTCTATGTAATGGACTCGCTACATTACAAAAGGAATAAGGTCATTCTGCAGGTTTGTTTTGAACCTGGACCGTATAAATTTGATGCTTAATACTGATTTTGATACAATTTTCATAAACAAATTTAAAGTGACTGCGTGATCTTTTACTAGTTCCATTATCAATCGAATGAATATATCCAGTAAAGGTCAAAATTATTCCTGTTTATGTAATTCTTGAGCGTATATTTACTTGTTAAGACAACGATCTAGTTTCGATACTGGTTTTAGCGTTCATTAATATTTATTTGGCAGATCTAGATTGAAGTGTGAGCGTCGCAGTCCTCCGTCAGATTTAAGTGTCAGTGACGGACGGGTCAGAGGTTGAGAACGCATTTCCATAACAACCGTGAAGTTGGCTTTCACCTTAAGGTCAACGGGTCAAAACTGGGGTTAATGCATTTGACCCAGACCAATGAAACGGGAATAAGACTGCGTTCTAGTCCATTATTGCACAAAATCGAATCAGACTTTTTGTACGAGCTTTACACAGCATGGATGGGGTTTGAATGAGAAGAGCTGAGTTATAAGTATGACAAGGCAATATGAAAAAAAATGTAACTGCATTATTTATGTATTTATTTATGCCGTTAAAATATTAGAAAATTAAATTAAAAAATGCAACTGTATTATTTATTTATTTATGTTGTTGTTAAAATATTAGAAAATTAAATTAAAAAATGCAACTGTATTATTTATTTATGTTGTTAAAATATTATAAAATTAAATAAAAAAATGTAACTGTATTATTTATTTATTTGTTATTTATGTTAAAATATTATAAAATTTAATTAAAAAATGCAACTGTATTATTTATTTATTTATTTATTTATGTTGTTAAAATATTAGAAAATTAAATAAAAAAAATGCAACTGTATAATTTATTTATGTTGTTAAAATATTATAAAATTAAAAAAAAATTAACTGTATTATTTATTTATTTGTTATTTATGTTAAAATATTATAAAATTTAATTTAAAAATGCAACTGTATTATTTATTTATTTATTTATCAATGTTGTTAAAATATTATAAAATTAAATTAAAAATAGTCAAATTTCTGAATTCTGCATCAATAACAAGCTCAGAGCACAGTCATTTTTATTAAAATCGCAAAAAACATAACGCAAACTACCTATTAAAATTCAAATTAATTAAAATAAAGACTACCCAGTTATTTTTACATGTAGAATACAACGTGTGTGGTGTTGTTTTAATGTTTATTAGGCCTCATACCATTGAGACTAACATCTCTTTCCAAACACAGAATAGTCTTTAATTTGATTTGTGTTTAACATGTTGTCAGTGACATCCACCCACAGCGCTCTGTCCACGTCCTGACCTTTAAATATTTATTCATTTTAGCATGACTCTCCAAAAACCTCATGGAGATACAACTGGACAGGAAGTAGTGACGCTAACAGTGAAGCTGCCGCGCGCTAATGTCCACAGAGCTAACAGTCTTTAGTGTTGCATTTGCTTTGAGCCGTGTGTCCTTAAACCTCTCAGATCCATCTATAATCAGGCAGTAAAGACACTCGATAAAAAAAAAAAAACGTCCTTATCACCGCTGTAATATCCTAAGTAAATACAAAATGTTTAGTTACGACGATTTAATTTTGTATTTATTAAACAAAAAGATCCTCGGCCTTTGCACAGTCGGCCTTTTCTTTTCAAACCATCAGACAGTGGAATCAACTCCAGACAGGTTGAAATCGTCTGTAGATTTGAATAATTTTACTGGAAATGTGAAAAAGTACATTTTAGATCAGTTTAGTTCATTTGTTCTGTTTCACTGTAAAAACCTGCACATAATGATTTTTTATATTGTTTGGACTGTAGGAAACATCATGTATTGGACTTTTATTGGACATTTATTGAATTTTCCTGCTAATGTTAATTCTAAACTGTTAGTCTTATAATGTAATTGTAATGAAATGTGTATTTGAATGTGTTTTCACCTCAGGGACCAAACATGGAAAACAGCAGCAGCTAAATCTGGTACAAATCATCTTTTCTTTTGTAAGATTCATGAATTTGTACATGTTCCCTGACAAACAAAGAAGAAAGAAGGAAAAAAAAGAGCTTGGTTTCTGTTCATTTTTACTGTAGTGCAAAGGTTTGATTTGCTCAACATATAAATGATTCTAAGTTAAAGCTGCACTGTGTAACTTTCTGGTAGAGAGTCTGCAACTTGTTTGTCTCAATGGAAAATACTCAGTTACTTTGTGTGGAATGTTTCTCCAAAATGGCACTGAACTTATCAATCTCCAGAGAGACAAGAAGGGCCAAGCTACAAGTCAGATCTGTGGAGAGGCGACACCGTTTACAAAAATAATACTTGTTTTTTTATTTATTTTTGAGCCATAAAAACATGTGTAGTTGAATAAAAGCAAAACAGATATACTTAACGCTGTACCGTGGAACAATTCAACCAAAGCAATAACATCACCATGGAAACAAGCGACTAAACACATTAAAAACACAAAATTTTATAAAACGATCCACTGGACTGAACCAGGACTTAGACCAGGACTAGGACCAGGTCTGGATTCAGGTCAGGTAACACATTATGCAGTAGTGAGCAGTGAGCTAACCTAGCGTGGCATTTTGGCTGCAGTTTAAAAACAGGGGTAATTCTTGATATTTTAGTGTTGCCGCAGGCTGTGGAACCGTCCCTTTAAATGTGATATCAGGAGACAAGCTGAACCTGAACCAGACCTCGGCATTTGTGAGGCCCTTTAATGGGATTTGTGCTCGGGGAATATATTGTTTTAAATCTTATATTAAATGTTACTGGGTCCTATAGTCACCAGCGTTTTGCTTTTCTTTTTTTTTTTTTGTTTGCATATTTTTATCCAAACATATGATTCATGTGGTGTAGACTTTTAACATTTTTGGTTTATTTAGTAATTTGGGGGATTAAGGGAATGCAGAATAACTAGCCAGGACTAAAGCAAGTTTAAAGGTTCATTACGTAACTTTTCCAGTGTGAGGTCTGCCACTCGCTTGATTCCATGGAGATAATTCACTGCCTTTAATTGGAATGTTCAACAGTACGGCATTAAACATATCTGTCTTGCGTTTATCAACCTTTTGAGCATGTATTCTTACTGAGAATTGGCTCGCCTCTCCGTGGATCTGACTTGGAGGTACATAAAAGGGGGTATTTCACTTCTACATGGTATTAACTGCTAACACATAACATTACTGTTTTGAAAAAGCGAAGTTTGCCAAAAAACAATGTCTTAACATGTTTTATCATTTTAACTTTTCATTTTTGACGCTCTGCCCGACTTTGCTCTCTGTGCTAAGTCACCCCCCTTCAGAGCGCTATCACAAGACAATCAGCTGCATCCCGCGAATAAAACTACTGCACAACACATCAGGTTTGTCAAGTTGCTCTGTACAGTTTTGTATATTTTTTTTGTATATTTATGGAGAATTGTTGTGTGGGAGCATAGGTGATGTAGGCTTGTGATGGGTGATGTAGACTTGTGGGCGGAGCTTTGCACAGAATCTTACAGCTAACCGTAAGGAGGGTTCGAATAGAGCCCAGGAGAGATCACTAGATTACTCAAACATGCATGGACGACATCTAAAACCTCTTCAGAGATGTTTTTGATGAGGGAACAACGTTATAACGTTATAACATACGTTACATGGTAGAAAGCAAAAAAAAAACACACAAAAAAACGCCTTACTTCTCCATTCTCCATTCAGACAAGCAGGCAGCCAACCCTCCAACAGAAAAGTTACACAGTTCATCATTAAACCAATTCTCAAGTTCAGGTCATGGTGGAGTAGTTAGAGTAGTTAGCACAACAAAAGGGTCCTGGGTTCAATTCCTGGACTGGGTACTTGTCCTGTTCTCCATTCTGTGTGTGTGGGGGGGGGGGGGAGGGGGGAGGGTGTGTGTGTGTGTGTGGGGGTGTGTGTGTGTGCGTGTGTGGGGGTGTGCGTGTGTGCGTGCGTGTGTGAGTGACTTCACTTTGCACAAAAGCCCAATCCAAAACTTAAATGTGCAAGGCAAGGCAAGTTTATTTGTATAGCACAGTCCTTACACAAGGTAATTCAAAGTGCTTTACAGAATAAGAAAGACATTAAATCACAATTTAAAAACCCTATATCATTTTTTTTTTTTTTTTGCAAATTCAGCAAATTCTTCAGCAAAATGTGTTTTGCCCCAGTACAGATATACTGTATAAGCAGCTTGAGGTCAAAATAAGTCGGCTGTGTAATGTCTGCATCTAAATCGAAAGCATTTTATTGTCTCATAATCAGAAAGTGCACGTTAGCATACTAGTTGTTGGCTTTACCATCACGGCAAGACTCTAACCTGGTCTCTGAAAGTTCATAACCACTCGCTGCAGCGAATAATTAGGAGGCTCAGAATGCAGTTTGGACACAGCAGACCATAAAGATTAACTAGTTCTGTTTTACACTTTTTTAAAACAGTAAAAATCAGGTGCAACAGTTTTAAAGGTCCCGTCTCATTCAACTCTTGTGAGCTTTAAGTCATGTTATAAGGCTGTTACCTCCTCAAAAACATACTAGAGTTGTGTTTTGTTTCATTCACACATGTTTGACTAATCATTTATTATATCTATCTACATCTCCAAAGCTCAAAATGCTCTGTTCCACTTTGTGATGTCGTGAAGTGGTAGTTTTCAAAGTTAACATCTACCTTTTACCTTTAGTTCAGTAGAGATTGGCAATTCCAGGGCTGAAATCATCCAAATGGAGCACTTCCTGTATTGCACCTTAACATCACAAGGTGGAACAGAGTGTTTTCTGTTTGAGAGAGTTTGTGTGTTAAACATGTGAATGAAATAAAACACAACTCCAGGCATGTTTGTGATGAGGAAACGACATTATAACAGAAGAGAAAACATAACATGGGTCCTTTAAGTGGATGACTTTGAACCTTTGTGCCTCGGTTGATCTGCTAAAAGCCCCGTGTTTGTCTCTCAAAGCTGCCGTTTCAGTGGGAGTCAGATTAAAGTGATGTCAGTGGGTTGTACACATGATTGTGACAGAAGTCTGTAATCTCCCACTAAAACAACAACAACAAGCCAAATCTGGAGTAAGACATCACCAGTGTCAGCGTGAACTACAGTCATATCACTGTGTGGTAACAAACTTAACCCGAACACGTTTGGCTGTTACTGCTGATGACCTGGTCTAAAAGTGACAAATATTTTTTTTATGGTCGATGTGAAACCTGTCGTGTTCCCCCCTCCCTCTCCCATCATCTGGCCCCTCCCCCTCCTGTCACCTGGCCCATCCTCCCTCCTCTCACCTGGCCCCTCCCTCTTCTCTTACCTGGCCCCTCCCCTCCTCTCACCTGCCCACTTCTCCTTCCCCTCATCTGTCCCCTTCTCCCTCCTTCCACCTGGCCCCTCCTTCTCCCTTCACCTGCCCCCTCCCCCTTCCTCTCATCTGGCCCCTCCCCCTTCCCTTCACCTGGCCCCTCCTCCCTCCTCTCTTGCTAAATCTGGTGCAGCCATCTATTTAATGTATCTGCACATTGTCCTTCAAATAAATAAAAATAAAAATAAAACAAATAAAATGTGAGAATACAACACGGGAGGGTCAGCTAATCTAATGACAGATGGTAGCTTTAAGTCGAGACACTGCAGGAGAATATATAGGAAGAACTTATTTTTTTACTCTTTACGGTTTGGAAAAGAATCCTAATTTCTGAAGTTGTGGAAAATGTTATGTTTTAAATTTTTTTGGTGTAAAAATCTAAAGTTGGAAGTGGAAATGTGTTATGTGTGTTGTGTGTGTTATGGTTCATTTTGTTGACATAGTAGATATAAAAAAAACATTAATTACGGAAGATAATTTTCACATCTTGGTAAGTATTTGAATACATTTGATTTAGCTGAAAAAACATCTAAAAATTCCAACTTGACCATATGCAATGACCAAAAAAGAGGGAAAAAATCCAAATAGCACCATTATAAAAAACAAGAAAAATGAAATCAAAACCAAATCAGCAACATGAGCATCAAACCAACGCTTAAACATATGAAAACAGATCAGTGTAAATCCAACGCCCCAAAGGCAGTGCAGTCCTGTGTCCCTGGCGCTGTACATGCCCCCATCTGCCCAACCCCCTCACCCCTCCTCTGCCCTACTTCCCCATTTCCCCCTCCAAACCCACATTAATTATAACTCATCTCATCTCTATCTGACCCAAACTGCACTCACAAGACTACACCTGCAGGGGGAGTTCATGCAAAAACTACTATTTGTGCAGAAAAAAGTACAAGGGAACATTTTTATATTGCGCTTTTGCAGCACTCGAAGCATTTTACATCAAGGAACCACTCACGCATTCACTTTACCAACTCTACCAATGGACGAAACCAGGACTAAGCCAAGACTAAACCAGGACTAAGCCAGGACTAAACCAGGACTAAACCAGGATGAAACCAGGACTAAAGCAGGATGAAAGCAGGACTAAACCAGGACTAAACCACGACGAAACCAGGACAAAATCAGGACGAAACCCGAACGAAACCAGGACTAAACAAGGACGAAACCAGGACTAAACTACAAGAACTAAACCAGGAGGAAACCAGGACAAAACCAGGATAAAACCAGGATGAAAGCAGGACTAAACCAGGATGAAACCAGGACAAAATCAGGATGAAACCAGGACGAAACCCGAACGAAACAAGGACTAAACAAGGACTAAACCAGAACGAAACCAGGACTAAACTACTAGAACTAAACCAGGATGAAACCAGGACAAAACCAGTACGACACCAGCACTAAACAGGACTAAACCAGCAGTAAATCAGGATAAAACAGGACGAAACCAGCACTAAACAGGACTAAAACTTGCATTACCAACCATCAAGGAACCACTCACCCATTCACTCTACCAACTGAGCCACCCAACAATTATTTCAAACTTGTGAATTGTGAGTTTAATCTGACTTTGTACAAATAAATATCAACGCAAATCTTCAGCTAACTCACTCACTCACTCACTCTCTAACCTCGTTTCTGCTGTTGCCCCATATAAATCCCTACAACCTAAGTAAAAATAATTGGTAAACTAACTAACTAACTCCACTGACCGATTAATCGACTAAACGACTAAAAGCCCCACAGCCCAACTTATTACAGAGCTCCATCACCACGGTAACCATCCAAAGAAAATACCATCGGAGGAGACGCAGCATTTGAATGGCGTTACATTTGCATTTAAATCCCCTCATAAGGCCCCATTGTGTCAAAGAGAGAGAAGTGGATCCCTATGTATCACTGTTATAATCGCCCTGTACAGCTTAGGGTTGTCAAAAGTATCGAAAAACACACACAAATCGATGCTAAAACTAGAATCGAAACTAGGTACTCATTTGAGCAGGTATCGATACAGAAATGAACCTTTCCTGAATAACTTTAGAATGATCTTGAGCTGTATCAGAACAAGTATAAAACACACGGACCACTATGGGAATATAAAAGAAAGTACTACAATTTAACATTAAAAATCACATTCTATTGTCTAAAGAAAGTGTTTTTTATTATCATTAGTATCGAAATTGATTTTTTTTCCGTAATATAATGTGGTATAGATGGGGTCAAGAACAAAAATGTGTCTGTTGGATGCTGGAAAATGGTAATGGGTGGCCACATAGATTACATGTGAAACCAGAACTAAACCAGGATTAAACAAGGACTAAGAGGGTCTAAAATCTGCATTAGGACTAAATCAGTACCAAACCAGCAACTGTGCATGCATTGTATTGGGTATTTTTTCTAATAATAAGGTCTAAATCTGGTATGTACAAGGCTCTAACTAAACCAAACCAAGATAACATCAAGTCTGTAATCCAAAATACCAAACCAGGACTGAATCAGGGTTAAACATGGACTATACAAGGACTAAACTAAATGTGGATTATACACTTTGTAAACTAGGACCAAACCAGCACTGAACCAGGACTAATTCAGGATTAAATCGGGACTAGATCAACTTTAAACCAGGACTTAATTCTAACTAGAACCAGAATCACAGTAAGCCTATATGAAAGGTTTAAACTAGGACTAAACCAAGCCTTAACCAGGACTATATTGGGTAACCATGGCTACATAAGGCTAACCCAGGTCTAAACCAGGACTATTACACAAGGAATACATAACCAAGTAACCGAGATGAGACTCCATCCATGAGCCTTCAACTAGAAACAAACTAAGTCTTAAATAGGACAGAACCAGTTCTTAAGACTTAATCAGGTCTCAACTTGGACTACACCAAGACAAGGGGACTAAACCAGGACTTAACCAGGACTAAACCGGGACGAAACCAGGACTAAACCAGGACTAAACCAGGACTAAACCAGGACTAAACCAGGACTAAACCAGGACTAAACTAGGACTAAACCAGAACGAAACCAGGTCTAAACTAGGACTAAACCAGGACCAAACCAGGACCAAACCAGGACTAAACCAGGACTAAATCAGGACTAAACCAGGGCTAAACCAGGGCTAAACTAGGATGAAACCAGGACTAAACCAGGACTAAATCAGGACTAAACCAGGGCTAAACCAGGGCTAAACTAGGATGAAACCAGGACTAAACCAGGACCAAACCAGGACCAAACCAGGACTAAACCAGGACTAAATCAGGACTAAACCAGGACTAAACCAGGGCTAAACTAGGACTAAACCGGGACGAAACCAGGTCTAAACCAGGATGAAACCAGGACTAAACCAGGACTAAACCAGGGCAAAACTAGGACTAAACCAGGGCAAAACTAGGACTAAACCAGGACTAAACCAGGACTAAACCAGGACTAAACCAGGATTAAACCAGGGTTAAACCAGGGCTAAACCAGGACAAAACCAGGACTAAACCAGGACGAAATGAGGACCAAAGCAGGACCAAACCTCAAACGAAAACTTGCATTATTGACCTCAGTATTCCAGAAACTGTGTGATCGGCCCTGCTCCTGAGCTCTTCAAACGGACACAACGGGGACGGTTAGAAATAGGCAGAGTCGTGTCAACAGATGATCCAGATCGGTTGCATAAAAATCACCCCGGGAACAGATGCCGAGACACTAAAAAAAAGTTCCGTAATGTGACAACGGTGATGTGATAAATGAACGTGCATGTGTTTTAGATGTGTCATCCTCCGAAGCAGGGCTGCACGATATCGGGACAGAATATGACAATATGGCTGTTCAAGAACTGTTATATCGGCATTATTGCGATATTTCAATTTTTTTTGTCGCAATTAAAACGCAAAGTCGGCTACATGCTTTACTTTCCAAGTCCAATTTTTTTTTTAACTTAACAGAGACAAAACCAAGGTTCATCTTAGACTTAAATATTTAATAAAATCACCCTTTTTAATGTTTTGTCATGTGGAAAAACACTGGCGTTATTGCCATTGCACTTTATTTGCGACATTAATTGCGTTATACAAGTTAACAGCGCCAAAACCAAGACTACACCAAGGTTAATAATGCACTTCATGAGGAACCACGAATCAAATCACACCTTTTTAACGTTTCAACTCAAGAAAACCAGAAAATTGCCATCATTACAGCCTGTTATAGTTTGTTGCGACATTAACGCTTCAGCCGATATTGCGTTATTGATACTTTTGCGATAGACTGTGCAGCCGTACTCCCAAGGTAATCGGGGGGTCGGTTCATTTCGGATCGTGAATGCGCATCCGTGGTTTGGTCCAGCAAAAAAAAAAAAAAAAAAAAAAAGAGATGCGCAGACAGAGACGCTTCTTGTTCTCACATTCGCTCTAACGCGTGCATCCAAATGAGCCCCAGCGCCACACACATTACGCACGCACTCACACACACATACGCACGTTAAAACCGAACAGGAAAAACCGAACGGACGTCTTACCTTGAGCTACATCGACTCACATTTTCCCCCGATCCAAAAAGATACGTCTCCACGGCTCCACGGCTCCACGGCTCCACGGCGCACGGTAAAAGTCCCGAGACAAAGCGCAACAACGTGTCCGAAATCCCGCCGTATCCCACTGCAGAGCTGCCGCCGACGCTGTCTCCTCTCCAGCTTCTTTCTCTCTCTCCTCTCTCTCTCTCTCTCCTCTCTTTCTCTATAGCTCTCACCCCTCCTCTCTTCTTCCTCCTCCTCCTCCTCCTTACTGCCTCTTCTTGATTGATTCGGCCCGCTAATGGGAACAGTCTCCAAAAATCTTCAGGTGGATGGTGTAAAAACTACTGATGCGTCCTTAAATATGACTGCATACTGTAGCTTTGCCATGTAATCCCTTAAAAAATCACACAAGGTAAACAACCTCGTCTCTTTTAGTGATTTAAAAAAAAAAATTCAAGGTCTTCCTGTTGCAATTTAGACCCGCAGGTTTATATATTTATTTATCTAGTGTCATAAACTTAAAGGGATCGTATTACTCTATTTCTTGATCTATGTTATAATGTCGTTTCCTCATCACAAACATACCCGGAGTTGAGTTTTGCTTCGTTCACGCATGTTTAACGAACAAACCGGTCGTATTCAAGCGCTTTAAGTTCTTTTCTCAAATGGAAAACGCTCAGTTCCACCTTGTGATGTCATCATGTGGTAATACAGGAAGTGGTTCACTGTGGTTGTGAACTTCATGCAACTTCACTAGAATCATTTGGATGATTTCTGAGCCGAGGTTGTCAATTGCTGCTGAACTAAACGTAAAAGGTAGATGAAAACTACCACTTCATGACATCACAAGGTGGAACTGAGCATTTTTGAGCTTTCAAGGTGAAAGACTAATAATAAATGGATACTAAAACATGCGTGAATGAAACAAAACGCAACCCCAGGTGTGTTTTTGAGGAGGTAACAACATTGGTTCCCACTGGAGGGACTATGTGTCTCTCGGCTGGCTTTGGAACAGCCTGAGGTCCCACCGGAGGAGCTGGAGGACGTGTCTGGGGTGAGGGAAGTCTGGGAGTCCCTGCTTAGACTGCTACGCCCAGGACCCAGCCCCGGATAAGTGTAAGAAAATGGATGGATGGATGGATGGATGGAACAACATTATAACATGACTTAAAGCTCACAAGAGTGTATTTTGTATGTGGTGTAATGTAGGACCTGCTACAAAAACAGCATTTGTTTGTGTATATTGGCCCCTTTTGTAGAGAATACATTAACACTGATAGTACACACATACATATTAGCAGAACAACAAAAGAAAGATGCAAATCGTGCTCTTTACTCCTCACAATAAACACAGAAAAATAGATAACATAGACTCGTAAATAGCCCTGACTCTGGACTGACTGTAAGAGGTTGTGTTCACGTCACCTTAGATATACAATATTCTCAGTGGTGGAAGGTAACAAAGTGAAATTAGTAAAGTACTACACTGGATACTTTTTACTTTTACTTCACTACATTTGAGAGCAGGTATCTGTACGCTCTACTCCATGAAATTTTTGAACTGGACTGACCCGCTGAAAAGGCTGAGGCGCTTATTTTTAACACGTTTGTAGTTGGAGAAAACAAAAATATACAGATAAAAACAGCTAGAAATGATTGAGTTGTTTCTGTTGAACAAAATTCAGCACAAATCTGTATCAAAATCACTACATTTGAAGCTTTATAAGACATCAAAATATGCACAAAATACGTTTAATCTTGAAGTCAATTTTTTAAGTAGCGTTTTTCGGATGATACGTTGACTTGAGTATTTCTTTGCCCTGGTATCTGTACTTTTACTTAAGTAACAAAACTGAGTACTTCTTCCACCACTGAATAGCTATGAAATGTGTGTTTGGTCAATGTATGCATGGATCAGGACTGGATGCCTTTTATGCAGTCTATGTAGTGTCTATGTGATGTCTCCTTTGTAGTCTATGTGGTGTCTGTGTGGTGCTTTTTATGCACTCTATGTAGTGTCTATGCAGTGCCTTTTATGTAGTCTATGTAGTGTCTATGTGATGTCTCCTTTGTAGTCTATGTGGTGTCTGTGTGGTGCTTTTTATGCAGTCTATGTAGTGTCTATGCAGTGCCTTTTATGTAGTCTATGCAGTGTCTATGTGGCGCTTTCTATGTACGTTATGCAGTGTCTATATGGTGCCTTCTATGTAGTCTATGTAGGATCTATTTAGTACCTTCTATATAGTCTATGTAGTGCTTTCTATGTAGTCTATGTAGTGCCTTAAATGTATTCTATGTAGTGTGTATTTAGTGCCTTCTCTGTAATCTAAGTAGTGTCTATGTGATGCTTCTATGTAGTCCATGTAGTATCTATGTAGTGTCTATTTAGTGTCTTCTGTGTAGTGTATGTAGTGTCTGTGGTGCCTTCTATGTAGACTATGTAGTATCTGTGTGGTGTCCTTTGTAGGCTATGTGGTGGCTGTGTGCCTTTTATGCAGCGTCTGTATAGTGTCTCTGCCGTGCCTTCTATGTACTCTAAGTAGTGTCTATGTGATGCCTTCTATGTAGTCAATGTAGTGTCTATGTAGTGCCTTTTGTGTAGTCTATGTAGTGTCTATGTAATACCTTCTATGTAGTCTATGTATTATCTGTGTTTTGTCTCCTATATAGTCTATGTGGTGTCTATGTGATGCCTTCTATGTAGTCTATGTAGTATCTATGTGGTGTTTCCTTTGTAGTCGATGTGGTTGCTGTGTGGTGCCTTCTGTGTAGTCTATGTAGTGTCTATTTAGTGCCTTCTATGTAGTGTCTATTCAGTTCTCTCTGTGTAATCTATGTACTGTATTGTCTATATGATGCCTTCTATGTAGTCTATGTAGTGTCCATGTGGTACTTTCTATGTAGTCTATGTAGTGTCCATGTGGTACTTTCTATGTAGTCTATGTAGTGTCCATGTGGTACTTTCTATGTAGTCTATGTAGTGTCCATGTGGTACTTTCTATGTAGTCTATGTAGTGTCCACGTGGTACTTTCTATGTAGTCTATGTAGTGTCCACGTGGTACTTTCTATGTAGTCTATGTAGTGTCCACGTGGTACTTTCTATGTAGTCTATGTAGTGTCTCTGTGATGCAGTCTATGTAGTCTATGTCGTGTTGCCATAGATACCAATGAAACACACAGGTTTATATCAGCTCCGTAGTGCTGATAGAATCTGGACACATTACCAAGCGCACATGACCTGTTCACCTTAAAGAGGCACTGTGTAACTTTTTCTGGGAGGGTGTCCAACCTATCGTCTACCCATCTCCACATAAATATCATTGCTTTGCCTGGAATGTTCCACAGTACAGCATTATTATTATTATTATTATTATTATTATTATTATTATTATTATTATTATTATTATTATTATTATTATTATTATTATTATTATTATTATTATTATTATTATTATTATTATTATTATTATTATTATCTCTTGCATTTACAGATGTTTATATTGCTTTAAAAACATGCATTCTAATCTGTAACTTCACTGCGGAACATTCCAGGCAAAGCAATATCTCCACATCACCATGGAAACACGCAGGAGAAAAGTTACACACTGCACCTTAAACTTTAACTTTGACATGGCGGCGTATAGACTGACGTTTTTGTGTGTTTCGACAGAGATCTTTCGTCCATATGTTTCTATAATCCCTATAATGCGATGATGCTGGTGTTTACAACTTGTTACAGGGAACATTTGCTGCTTGGCCCGTTCCCTTGGCAACTCCGAGCACACTCCGTCCTTCGTAAGCCCCACCTGTACCCAAGTCTGCTGCCTGCGTTCACTGCAGTAGTCATCTCGGGTGCTCTTGTTATTATAGACTGAGAGTGTGGGAGATGTAAAGGTGCAAAACAGGTAGGATTAAACTGGGATTAACGCCGGACTAGAACTAATCCGAACAAACACTAAACCAGGTTTTATCCACAAGGAATACCAGCTCTAAACTAGTATAAACAGGACTGTAGCTAATCTAAACTAGGTCTAAACCAGGACTACACCTAATGTAAACTAGGTCTAAACCAGGACTATGCCTAATCTAAACCAGGACTATACCTAATCGAAACAGGACTATACCTAATCTAAACCAGGTCTGAACCAGGACTGTACCTAATCTAAACCAGGTCCAAACTAAGACTACACCTGATCTAAACTAGGGCTAAACCAGGACTAAACCAGGACTATACCTAATCTAAACTAGTATGTAACCAGGTCTAAACCAGGATTATACCTAATCTTAACCAGGTCTAAACCAGGATTATACCTAATCTAAACCAGGTCTAAGCCAGGACTACACCTGATCTAAACTAGGGCTAAACCAGGACTATACCTAATTTAAACCAGGTCTTAGCCAGGACTAAACTAAATTTAAAACAGGTCTATACTAGGACTATACCAAATCTAAACTGTGTCTAAACCAAGACTATAACAAATCTAAACTAAGGCAAAAGCAAATCTAAATCAGATCTATAGCTAATCAAATCCAGGTCTAAACCAGGACTGTACCAAATCTAAACCAGATCTAAACCAGGACTAAACCTAATCTAAACTAGGGTTAAACCAATACTATACTAAATGTAAACAAGGGCAAAAGCAGGTCTAAACCAGCTCTATACCTAATCTAAACCAGGTCTAAACCCAGCCTGATCCAGAACTATATAAAAGATCTAAACAAGGACTAAACCGTTGGAAAGTTGGAACTATGTTGGGCAACTAGGAAAAATCAAGATCTGAACCAGGACTGCACCAGGTCTAAACCAGAACTAAACCAGGAATACACACCCAGGTCCAAGATGAGATACAGATGTAGATAAAGATATCCATCCATCCATCCATCCATCCATTTTCTCCCGCTTATCCGGGGCCGGGTCGCGGGGGCAGCAGTCTAAGCAGGGACTCCCAGACTTCCCTCACTCTGGACACGTCCTCCGGATATCTAGATAAAGATATAGATATAGACATAGATATAGATACAAGTGCATAAGTTACATTGGCGAGGGAGGAAAAGGGGGAGGGGCATATGTAACAGGTTGGATGGAGTCGGAGCAGAGAGACAAAATGGAGGAGGGGTTCACAGGAGGTTGTGCCGCACGTGGGTCGGAGCGTGTTTGTTTGAGCGCTAACGCAAATGGCAACAGGTGTATGGTCTGGATGAGAGGGACTGAAATGCATAGCTTGCCTCTTCACAGAGCTTATGCGTAACTGTTTATAGGTGACATTTTGAAACAGAGAAAACAAAACCAGATTAAGAGCAGTGCCAAACCAGGTCTATACCAGGACTAAACTGGACTTAAACAGGATAAGACCAGACTAAGAGCAGTAGCAAAACAGGTCTTCATCAAGACTAAACTGGACTTAAGCAGGATAACACCAGACTAAGAGCAGTGCTAAACTCAGTCTACATCAGGACTAAACTAAACTGGACTAAACCAGGTCTACATCGGGACTAAACTGGACTTAAACAGGACAAAACCAGACTAAGAGCAGAACCAAACCAGGTCTACATCAGGACTACAGTGGACTTAAACAGGACAAAACCAGGGCTGATGTGAAAGAGAGTGCCAAACTGAGCCGAACAATACCAAACCAAAATATGAGCAGAACAAAACCAGGTCTACATCTGGACTAAACTGGACTTAAACAGGACAAAACCAGCGCTGTGGTGAATGCAGCTCAAGTTGTGTATTTCATAGACGTGAAATTTGAAAATATTTGTAATTTGCTTGAGTTCTTTGTGATATTTAGATATCTTGCTTTTCCCTCTATACCTCTGATTTTCAATAAATACTTTTTTTTGTATTTTTACTTAGATAATATTTAGTTAACTACACTAGCAGTTGACATATTCTTGCAATTTTGGGCATTTCTGTTCGGAATGTGCAATGTGCATTTTACCAGTTTTATGTGGTAATACAGGACGTGCTCCACAGTGTCTTTAAACTCCATACACCTGCACTGGAATCAACTACTAAACAAAAGGTAAATGGTAGATATTAGCTTGAAAACTACTGTTTCATGACATCACAAGGTGGAACGGAGCATTTTGAGCTTTGAAGATGTAAACAGACTAATAATAAAGTGTGACTCAAACATGTGTGAATGAAACAAAACACAACTCCAGATATGCTCGCCCTTTTTTTTGGATGAGGTAACAACATTATAATATGGCTTAAACCTAATAAGAGTCAGTTTTGCATAATAGGCAGGGTTGTCAAAAGTTGGCAAAGTCAGGTTAATAATGTAAAGTGTATTTTGGGCAGGATAAATGTGGGTTTAAGAAGGCTGGGGTTGGGGCTGGTTTAGAGGAAGACTATATGTTCCAGATCCCCCTGTCTCTTCTTTAAAGTCTCCTGAGGTTGTTTATGGGGGCACTGGATGGGCTCTTGCACCTTCGGTATTTCATTTTACACCAAAGCTATAGTGTTTGATGCTCTAAACGTCATTTTGCTGTGTTTCTATGACAAAGACAATGAAATGCTCCCTCGAGGTTCAGAATGAGGCCGTGTGTGCCCTGGAGATGTGACTGGTAAACTGTGACAATGGCTTTTCCATCATGAACAATAACTCCAATACATACAGTTTGCTCTCACTGTCACCTCAAATGAAAAAAGCGATTTCATAGGAGATTAGATAAATAAATATACCTTGAAAATAAATATGCAATAATAAAAATAATCATAAATTGTCTGGTTTAGCATGGAGCGGGCGCTTAGTAACGCTGTCAGTCAAACCTGTCGCTGACGTTAGCGGGACCTCAGGGAAAACATTGCCTGATTTGTCTGTTATTAATGTTCATATCTTGATTTACGGACAAAATAACGAAATAAAAACACCAGGATCATGTGGAGCGGGTTAATACGAACATTTTAAGGCCAAAGTGATGAAGACTTAAACCGGGACGAGGGGGCTTTTTTACTCTCACGCACCTGGAATACTGTCCTGAAGAAGTCGGACTGCAAAACCTGTTTAAATTAGCATCATTGCGTGACCATTCTGAGGATGAGCGCTAGTAAGCAAACTGTCCAAACTGTCAGGTATGAAAACAAGCTCAACTTTGGTCTGGAAAAAGCATCTATGGAAATCAGCACACTGTAAACCCTGACAGGACTGTTTACTCAGATTGCCCTAATTTATCGTACAATAGATTAGTTTATCATTAATAATCCATAGACACTTGCTACATGAGGTTCTTTTAAGGTCTTTTAACAAATACTTCACAATGATTACTCTTTAAACATTAGCAACATTAGTTAAATAATTGAGTAAGTAGCACTATTTTTGCATTTAGGTTTCTTTGTCAATGTTTTTTCACCGAGGGCCTGAAACATATTTGAAGCGAAGGGCCACAGTCTAGTGTTGGTACAGGGAGTCAGTTGGTGTATTTAACACATTTGACAGCGACATTGTAATTTAATAAGACTTGAAAGATTATTTTTAGGTCTGTGTCACAATGCAAAGTAGAATTTCTTCAATTTGTAGTAATAATACTTTCTGATCAATTGGGTCAGTTTAGGAGGAGGCCAACAAAAATTGGTCTGAGGGCCGCATCTGGTCCTCGGGCCGTAGTTTGGACAGCACTGCTTTAAGTAATGACTACTGTGTTGTTCCTAGTAATGTTGCTGCAGATTTTCAGCTAAAACGAAGCCACAAAACACATATCTGAAACTCACAAATCATTTATCTCACCAAGTTTAAACGCAAGATGAAGCAGCACTGAGGCACGTCGCAGTAACATCATGTGACCACTCTGAGGACGAGCGCTAGTGAGCGGTCCAAAGTGTCAGAAAAGCGGATATTGCGGAATAAATAGCGTTTGAAGCATCAGAATGTGCGCTCTTTAGTGGAGGAACATGTGTTTTATAGCCTTAGATGTTTGCGTCCACAGTGTCAGTTTCCTCTGGGTGTAGGTCTACAGTAACGTGGCAGATCGCTGGAGAATCTGGTCTCGTAATAAAGTTCAACACTGACGTCTTCTTAGTCACAGGTGAACCTTCTTGTCTCGTGAAAATGTCAAGGATGTTCCGCAGTATGCTATGGATTTGCCATTCGTGTAACGTTCTGGGCGAAAGCATCTCTATGATGAGAAATGGTTTCGGACGAGAAAAGTTACATCGGGCACTTTTAACAATTTGGATGTGGTGACCGGTCACCGGGTGTGACCTGACAGGTTGCCATGGTAGCAGAGAAGGATGGGTCAAATGTAGAGGCTTTACTATGAATGATTAAATCAACCTTAATGACTTTAAAGTGCCTGTGACAGATTACTTATTTCACTAAAACATTGTTAACATTATTATATTTAAGATTTTACAATTTTTTTTAATGTATTTGTATTTTTTTTTACAGCAGATATGACATAGAGGTAATTTCGTAAGTGTTACCCAGGACAACAGACCCGTTTGTCCCCTCCGTTGTCGACTCTCCTGATAACAACACTTTTATTTTGATAAATAAAAGATTAAACTGTCAGAAAAGAACTGTCTGTAATTTCCATGTATTGAATGTAATTTTCGGAGGTTGATGCCATAGAATCATAGAGATATTCTGTTTTCGAACTCGCTCTACTTACTGTATTTGTGTACTTTTCATTTCGACATTTTTTCACCTCAAATTGCCACGTAACTGATATAAAACTATGATAAATATTTACAATCTCACCAGTAATAATTAGAGGAAAAAAGAAAACCAAAGGCAATTATGGGGAGAATCATAACAACGAGTATCATAGCAACCAAAGAGCCAATCCTGAGCGAAGGTGTTGAAGGTAGGAAGGAGCAACCTTGGGCAAAGAAGGCACCTGATTTGCCTCTTGTTAATGTTCATATCTTGAGTAACGAACACAATAGTGAAATAAAAACACCAGAATTACGTAGCGCGGGTTACTACAAACATTTTAAGACCAAAATGACGAGTCTGACAGCAGCAGATACAGAGAGACGGGCCACAGTTTTTCAATAGAAAGTGAACTGGAGCCAGAGTCGATGGAGCTATGTCCATTAACATATATATATATATATATATATATATATATATATATATAGCCTATGAAATGACCACTTCATGACATCACAAGGTGGAACAGAGCATTTTGAGATTTGGAGATGTAGACAGACTAATACTAAAGGGTTACTTTTTGTTTCAGTAGTTTTTTCCCCACACACTACCACTTAACTGATGTAAAACTACGATAAATATTTACTATCCCGCCAGTAATAATAAAAAATAAATAAAAAATGAAAACCTGCCATATGCTCTTTAACTTTGTGGGCCGATAGACGAGCACATATGGTTTAGTTTGACTCTCCGCTTTTCATAATAATAACGATAACACAACATGATTCGGTCTTTCTTTGTTAAACATTTGTCCATCTTTCCTCCAGTCTGTGTCATTTCATCCATTTCCTGATGTTTTGCTAACGTCCGTGCCGCCGCAGCCTAGCAACAGTTGCCGAGTGCGTCTCTATAGCAATGAAGCCTCTCTCGCGGCTCGGCTTTGCCCCTGTATTTTTCCCCATCTCGCTCCATGCATCACAGTCATCAGGGCACATTAACACATCTGCTCAGCGGTGGGTGGCCACGGCGCTCCGTCACTTTAGCTGGAGGGGAGGGGGGAAGGAGGGGAGAGAGGGAGGAGAAGGAGTGAGGGGGAGGAGGGAGAAGGGGAGAGGGGGAGAGAAGGAGGGAGGGGGAGGGGAGGAGGGGGAGAGAGCCTGAAGGAGGGAGTGAAGGAGAGAGGGAAGCGAGGCGGCCCATCACTTAGGCTGGAGGGGAGGGGGGAGGAGAAGAGAGAAGGAGGGAGAGGGAGTGAACGAGTGAGGGAGAGGGGGAGGAGGGGAGGAGGGGGGGAAGCAAGGCGCATCCATCTCTTTGGCTGGAGGGGAGGGATGGGAGGTGGGAGAGGGGGATGGGAAGGGGAGGAGAGGGAGAGAAGAAGGGAGGCAGAGAATAGAAGGAGGATAGAAGGGTAGAAAGAGGTAGAGGGACATGAGAGGGGAAAATGTATGTGTGTGCATGTGTGTGTGTATGTATGTGTGTATGTGTGTGTGCATGTGTGTGTATGTGTATGTGTGCATGCGTCTGTGGAGGTGTGTGCATGTGTGTATATATGCGTGTGCGTGTGTGTGCATGTAGGGGTGTGTGTGTGTGTGTGCACATATGTGTGTGCATGTGTGTGTGTATGTATGTGTGTGTGGGTGTGTATGTGTGTGCATGTGGGGGTGTGTATGTATGTGTGTGCATGCATGCGTGTGTGTATGGGTGTGTATGCGTTTGTATGTGTACATGTGTGTGTATGCATGTGTGTGCACGTGGACAAGCTGCACACAGCTAATACATGTTCCATCACACTGTGTAATTTACACTGAAGAGTGACATGAACTAGAGCAGAAACAGCGCCACCTACCTGCTACTGCTGAGTTTAAGATGACATCAGAATGTTCTATAGACCAATAATAGTAAATACAGATGGAAGCAGAGCAGTGAGTCACTTATAGAAATGATCAGGTTCAATATTTGTGAGTTTATCTGTTGGATATTTCATGACAAAAATCAATGTGATCAGTGTGAAAATGTGTGTCTCCCTCTTCTGTGAGTCTGACATCATCTCTATAGTGTGAAATCCACATACACACAGACTTTAGATCAATGCTACAGGGGAAACAACCTGTTATATAAGAAAGGTAAAGCTGCACTGTGTAACTTTGCTGGTGGAGCGGCTCCCACCTGCTTGTCTCCATGGAAATGTTGCTTTATCTGGCATTATCCACAGTATAGCATTAAACATCCATTTTGCATTTATTCAAACAGGTGTTTCTAATAAAGAGGCTTGCCTCTCCACAGATCTGGCCTGTAACTTGGCCTGGTAGTGCCACCTGTCTCTGTAGAGATAAGTTTAATACTATACTGTGGAACATCACATCCATGAAGCAATAATCAATCAATAATCTCCAAAGAAAAGAGCTGGGTAGACCGCCAAGTTACAGGTCAGATCTGTAGAGGGGCAAGCCTGATAACAGTAACAATGTATGTTTTTCAAGATATAATTTTACAAACCCTGCAATTGAAAAACGATACATCATTTTAATACCAGAAGAACCTTCCAGGCAAAGCAATCACATCTCCATAGAGACAAGAAAAGGTACATTTTGCACCTTTAATATTATTTGAATCTGATGAGACGTTTTCAGGCACATTCTTTTCAGGAACAGTGAAAAGTTTGGTGAGCAAATTTTGAGTGAGTAGAATTTGGCGTTTAATCCTGGCAGGGAGAAACACAAGCAAAGAATTAAAGCGATAGATTGTTTGGGAAGATACCTCCCTCTGAGTGACTGACATCAGTGGTGAGGAAGATGAAGAGGCTGAGGAGGCTGGTGGTTCTGCTGCAGAGGAGATGGAAGGGGAGTAGTAACACAGAGTAACTGTATGAATGACATGAGAGGCGGTTGGTAGGACACAACACCAGTATAAACAGGCTGTGGGGTTTCGACCATCAGTCTTGTTATTGATATTTTGCAGTTCATTTGGGAAGTTCTGCACGTATGTCTATGACTGAATGTTCAGTGTTTACCATGGTGACGCAATGCTAACATTAGCAAACACCAACCAATTTTTTTTTTTTTATGTCTGAAAACCTGTGATCAATATAGGTGTTCATGGTTTAAGAATTAGATTTTCAACAAAAAGGTGAAAAACTTTTGGCTAATGCTAACTAGCTTGTGAGTGTTTTTTTGGGTGTTTTTTTTTTTTGGTAGGGACTTGTTTAAAAGCCCAAATCAGCTCCCCTGTTGTAGTTCCATTTAAATCACGTATTTATGGTCAGACTGTATTAAAAGAAAGAAACAAAGCTTCAAACAGAGCAGTGCTTCTAGCTAGCTTTTTAAAATATATGTAACTTTTCAACTCATTGTAAACCAACTATTTAATATTTTAAAAGTGGCTGTTGTTTGTCCATGTGATCAAACTACAGCCTCAACTAAGATGAAAAAGACAAAAAAAAAACAGATTTTAAATACATCCAAATGCAACTGCACAGTGTAACTTTTCCGATGGAGGGTCTACCATGCGCTCGTCTCCACGGAGATGTTATTGCTTGGCATTGCTATGGCAACCGTCCTCTCTGTCCTCAGCCATTACGCAATCCCAATCAAAATATTACATCTTTTGAACGGGGAGAGATGGTCCTCATGAATAGCATTAAATAGACCAGTTTCCATGGCGACCGGCCACGCCACCACCACCAGCCCCAGTTTCAGGTTAGATCTGCGGAGAGGCGAGCCCACTCACACACTATGGAACACAAACGTCTGCAACATAGAAACATTTACGATTCCACACAGAGCAGGTGGCAGACCCCTACCGCTGAAAAAAAGTTCCATAGCGTATCTTTAACTGACTAACCCATATATATATTGTGGAGTGTATCCTCGCGTGTGTGTACGTCTCATCTCTCCAACAACCCCTGCTTGTGTCTGTTTTTGGCATTGCGTCGCTCTCTCTCTCTCCCCTCTCCCTCTCCTCTCCCTCTCTCTCGCTTCTTCTCTATTAAATTTCCAGTCACACAGCAGTGCAGTGGATATCCCTCCCTCCTCTCCTCCTCCTCCTCCCCTCCTCCTCCTCGCTCCCTCGCTTCTCGCTCCGCTCCCTCCGCACACCTCAATAGCCTGTTGTCATCTGCATTTCCATCCTCTAAAAAAAAAAACAAAAAAAAAAAACACACGCTATTTTTTCGACCAGTCTCCTCCCTCCTCGCCTTATATTCCCTCATTACCACCGGGACGTACCCTCTTCCTCTGACATCCCGCTCCCCCGGCCGTCGTTTTCTGTTCCGGGGTACTGCAGTGTCTACCCCCTCCTCCACCCACCCTCCCTCCCTTCTGGTTTGTTGACAGTTGTGGTGGTGCTGGCGGTGGTGGTAGTAGTGGTCAGTTAGCCGTTAGCCTTTAGCCGTTAGCAGTTAGCAGTTAGCGTGTTGATGGAGCCTAATAGACAAACATTGGGATTGGGTTTAGACTCTAGGGGGCGCTGTAGTGTGGATATTGTCCTGAATGACCCCGCTACAGGTTAAGTTGAGTTCAGAGCTGTTGAAATTGTCACAGCCAATGGAGAAATATGACTTTTAAAGCTATACTACGCAACTTTTCAGGTGTGAGGGATCGGCCATTTGCTTTTGTCTCACTAAAATGTTATCGCGTTGACGTGAATGTACCGCGGTATGGCATTAAACGCTTCTATCTTACAGGCGTGTTTGTTGCTAAAAATGCCTTGAAAAATATCCATTCTTACTATGGTCACCTCTCCGCAGAGCTGATCTGTAACTTGGGCCGTTGTCATCATTAGTTTGTCTCCATGTAGATGAATAAGTTTAAAGCGTGCAACCAATCTGTCCAGGAAAAACGATAATATTTCCATAGCTACGAGTATATAGCTGGCCCTCCACTCGAAAAGTTACATAATATACCTTTAAGTTTTGATATTTAAAGGGACCATATTACACTGTTTTCTGATCTGTTATAATGTTGTTTCCTCATCACAAACAGACCTGGAGTTGTGTTTTGTTTCATTGACACATGTTTAACACACAAACCCTGCATATTTAGGCAGACTCTGTTCCACCTTGTGATGTCATCATGTGGTAAAACAGGAAGTGCTCCACTGTGTTTTTAAACTCCAGACACCTTCACTGGAATCATTTGGATGATTTCAGACCGGGAATTGTACAGGTAACAGGTAAACAGGTAAAAGGTATCGCTGATAACTGGAAAACGGGCACTTCATGACATCACAAAGTGGAACAGAGCATTTTGAGCGTTGGAGATGTACAGACTAATGATAAAGTGTTACTCAAACATGTGTGAATGAAACAAAACACAACTCCAGGTATATTTCTGAAGAGGTAGCAGCATTATAACATGACTTAAAGCTCTGTGTCCATGGAAACAAGCAGGTGACACCACCAAGCAAAGCTACAAATCACATCTGTGGAAAGGCAACCCCACTCACAGTCAAAATATGTGTTTTTCAAGGTATTTTCAGCACTAAAAACACTTGCAACTGAATAATGGTTAGATCAGTTTAAAACCTTATATTCCAGGCAAAGCTATAACATTTCCATGGCAACCAGCAAGACAAAGACCCTCCACCAGAAAAGTAGCATGATGTAACTTTATTGTCAATGTTAAGTTCTTTCACTATGAGTTCAGCTCCAAGCGTCATGTAGCTATAACAATTACTCAAAAAAATAAAAAAAAATAAAAATTGTATTGCATAATTTAATAAAGGGGGTGTCGAATAGGGGCCAGGAGAGATCACTAAATTACTCAAACATGCATGGATGACATATTCATACAGACGAATGGATGAAGTGTATTGCTCATTGACACAAAATAAGATGGCAACACGGAGTGAGCTGTCAATCAGGTAACTGGGTCAAAGGTCATAGGTTAAACTCTATCTCCTACAGTAATGAATATCTCCTCTCTCCATTTTATGTCTGAGGTCTCTCCTCTCTTCCTCTCTCCCCCTTTTTGTGTCTTTGTGTGTCACTCTTTCTCCCACTCCTTCTCATCTGCAGACCTCTCTCCCTCCTTTAGTCTCTCTCTCCTTCCCTCTGATCCTCTCTTCTATAACGCTCTCTCTCTCTCTGTCCTCTTCATGTGCAGACGGCTGTGACTGTGCAGACAGGGCTGGATGCTCCCCTCCTTTCATCCCTTCTTCACAAAGCTGAATACGATACTCTCACTCTTCCTCTGTCCTTTGTCCATCCCTCCCTGTCTCCTCTTCCTCTCTCTCTACTCCTCTATCGCTCCTCTTCCACTCATCCTTTCCCCACATAGGGCTTCTCTCCTGCCTCCCTCAATCCCTCCCTCTCTCCTTTCCTCTCTTTTCTTTCCTGATCCTGTGTCATAGGGCTGGCCCCCTTCTCTCTCTCTCTCATTCCCCCATCTCTCTCTTCTTCTTTCTCCCCCTCTCTCCTCTCTTCCACTGATCCCTTCTTCAGACAGGACTGGATGCTTTCGCTCCATTCCTCAATCCCTCCTTCCTCTCCTTTCCTCTCTTTCTCCTCTTGTGATCCCTTCTTCACAAGGCAGGACTCCCTCTCTCTCACCTTCACCCTCTCTCTTTTCCCTCTCTCTCTCCCCTCTTCCTCTCATCCCTTCTTCACACAGGGCTTCTCTCCTGCCTCCCTCAATCTGTCCCTTTCTCTCATTCCCCTTACACCTCTCTTTCTCATCCCCCTCTCCTCTCCTCCACTGATCCCTTCTTCAGACAGGACTGGATGTTTTCTCTCCATTCCTCTATCCCTCTCCCTCTCTCTCTTCTTCTGATCCCTTCTTCACAAGGCTGGACTCCCTCTCTCTCACCTTCACTCTCTCTTCTCCCTCTTTCTCTGATTTTCTCCCCACCCTGGATGCTCTGTTTCTCCTCCTTTCCTTAATCCCTCCCTCTCTCCTTCCCTCTCCTTCTCCTGATCCCTTCTTCACAGGACTGACCCCTCCTCTCCTTCCTCTCCTCCTCTGATTCTTTTTTCACAGGGCTCTCTCTCCCTCTCTCCTCCTCTGATCCCTTCTTCTGGGCGCTGTGCTGCCTGGGGCCTGTGTACAGACAGTATTGTAGTTTTCCTCCTGCAGAGAGAAAGAGGAGGCCCCTCACACAGAGTTCACCAACCGCCCAGTGAGGAGCACAAGAGGACTGGACCAGGACTGGACCAGGACTGGACCAGGACTAGACCAGGACTGGACCAGGACTAGACCAGGACTGGACCAGGACTGGACCAGGACTAGACCAGGACTGGACCAGGACTAAACCAGGACTGGACCAGGACTGGACCCGGACTGGACTAGGACTGGACCAGGACTGGACCAAGGCTAAACCAGGACTAAACCAGGACTAAACCAGGACTAAACCAGGACTAAACCAGGACTAAACCAGGACTGGACCAGGACTAAACCAGGACTGAACCGGGACTGGACAAGGATTGAACCAGGAATGAACCGGGACTAAACCGGGACTAAACCAGGATCAGACCAGGACTGAACCAGAACTGAACCAGGACTAAACCAGGACTAAACCAGGACAAAACCAGGACTAAACCAGAACTGAACAGGGACTAGACTAGGATTACACCAGGATTGAAAAAGCACTATACCAGTACAGGACCAGGACTAAACCATGACTAAACCGGGACTCAATGGGGACTAAACCGGGACTGAACAGGGACTAAAACATGCAGTGCAAAACAAGGTCAAATGGTCCTGTTTTGTCCTTTTTGTTCTGCAGCTCCAGGACCAGACCTGATGTTAAATGCACATCTCACCTTTGATCATCTCTGCTCCTGTCTTCTCCTGTCTTCTCCTCTCTGCTCCTGTCTTCTCCTCTCTGCTCCTGTCTTTTCCTGTCTTCTCCCTTGCTCCTGTCTTCTCCTCTTTGCTCCTGTCTTCTCCTGTCTTCTCCCTTGCTCCTGTCTTCTCCCTTGCTCCTGTCGGCTCTTATGAAGTTGTCATGTGGTGAGTTGTGGGGCGACCCTGAGTTTTACACCGGGCGCCCTCCCGTTATCGGGCTGTGAGTCCAGAGAGGCTCCGGGCTCTTTAATCAATGATCGCTCTGACACGCCACATAAGTCACAGCAGCCTCATCGCCATGGAAACATAAAAACAGGAAATCATGAGAGGAGAGAGACAAGGGGGGGATTAGGAAAGACAGAGAGGGAGGAGAGAGAGAAGGATAGAGCGTGAGGGAGAGAGAAAGACAGAGGGGAGGAGAGAGAGAGACAGACAGAGACAGAGGGTGAAATAAATACAAAGGGGATGAGAGACAGAGAGAGAGAGAGAGAGAGAGAGAGAGTGATAGGGAGACAGAGGAGATAGAGAGAGGAGAGAGACGGACAGAGGAAGAGGGTAAGATAAATATGGAGGGGAGAAGAGACAGAAATAGAGAGGGGAGGGAGAACTAGAGAGAGAGTGATAGAGAGAGGGGAAAAAGGAGAGGAAGAAGGAGAGAGGAAGAGGGAGAGAAAGAAAGGGCTTTCATGAGGTACTCTGTGTTTGACTGGTGCAATTACATTTGTCTATATTTTCAGGTAGTTGTTTCCTTATGGTGCTCAAATCTCTGCTACTATTTGTGTTTTTGTCAGTCTTGAAAATGCACCATGACAGAGAATCAAGTGTCTGGGATGGTGTTAGTTGGTGGCGTTAGTTTCCCATGATTCTTTGTAACTAGATGCCTGAACGAAAAAAAGAAAAAAAAGCGGCCCTGTCAGTAGCTCCTGTGTGAGTTATTACCTGAGAAAATGCTGTGTAAAATGAATGGCAGGATTTGCTGTACAACACATGATGTAAAGAGCATTTATCTAGACAAAACCACTTCAAATCAGGTACTGGCCCTTTAAATGTTCCACAGTATAAATACTATACAACAAATTGCATTACTACCATAGAGCTGGGTAGTACTCAGTTATATTTGCTCAGTTACATTTACTTTTCTAGCAACATTAACGTTAAGCTTACTTGAGTAAAAGTTGTGGTTCCTCTTCCCACTGTGAGTGAGTCTAAAGTGACAAAAGCTTCATGTCGACAATGTGAAATAGTTTGTACATTTGTGTTTCTACATCAGTTTGATGTATCAGCTCAGTCCTGTCTTCTCTAATGCACCTGTCCCTCCTCCTGTGTCTGCTCCTGTCCTTACTCCTGTCTCTTCTCCTGTCCCTGCTCCTGTCCTTACTCCTGTCTCTTCTCCTGTCCCTGCTCCTGTCCTTACTCCTGTTCCTGCTCCTGTCCTTACTCCTGTCTCATGTGACTTCAGCTTTATGTTGACAGTATTTTTCACATTTTTTCCCCCTGATACTTTTCTACTTTTACTTGAGTCATTTCTTGTCCCACTACTTTGCACTTCTACTTGAGTAATATTATTCTGAAGTACCATTACTCTTACTTGAGCACTACGTTTGTCCCCTCCGCCCACCTGTACTACACTCTGGTCACATTGTGTCTCTCTGTGTGTCACTGCTGCACAAGGTGAAACTCTGATTCTCTTCCATCTTTTCTATTTGAGTGTCATATTTCTCTGCTGTTTTAGACAAACATTCAATTCTGATCTTGCGCTGTAATCACACGCTTGACTCTGCCTCTCCCTCTCTTTCCTCCTCTCTCTCCATCCCTCCTTTTCCCTGCTCTGCTCCCCTTCGTCTCTTGCTCTCTCTCCTCTCCCTGCTACTCCTCTTATCCATTTTTCTATCCATCCTCCCTCTCTTTCTCGCCATCTCCTCCTCTCTTCGACCCTCCTCTTTCTTCCACTCTCCATATCTCTCTCTTCATCCATCTCTTCTCTCCTCTCTCTTGCTCCACCCCTGTTCTACCTCTTCTTCCTCTCCCGCTCTCTCTCGTCTCTCCTCGTTACCTCCCCTTTCCATCATCTCTCCAACCTCTCTCCCTCCATCACCTCTCCATCTCCTCGGCTCCTCTGAAAACTCCAGATTTCATGTATAATTAGAGGAATAATTACAGTTTCTGCGGGAGCTCTGCGCCTGTCGGAGTATTTTGGGACATGCAGCACTGCTCCTGTCTCTGCTCCTGTCTCCTGTCCTGTCTGCTGTCCTGTCCCTGCTCCGGTCTCTTCTCCTGTCTCTGCTCCTGTCTCCTGTCCTGTCTCTTCTCTTATCTCTGCTCCTGTCTCTACTCTTGTCTCTGCTCCTGTCTCTTCTCCTGTCTCTGCTCCTGGCTCTGCTCCTGGCTCTTCTCTTGTCTCTTCTCTTGTCTCTGCTCCTGTCCCTGCTCCTGTCTCTGCTCCTGTCTCTACTCCTGTCTCTGCTCCTGTCTCTGCTCCTGTCCCTCACTTTAAATCTAAAGTGATCCAAATGATTCTAGTGAAGGTGTGTGTAGTTTAAAAACACAGTGGAGCACTTCCTGTATTACCACATGATGACATCACAAGGTGGAACAGAGTGTTTCCTGTTTGAGAATATGTAGGATTTGTGCGTTAAACATGTGAATGAAACAAAACACTACTCCAGGTCTGTTTGTGATGAGGAAATGGCATTATAACATAGATCAGAAGGAGTTAGGAGTTATTACCTTTGTTCATGCTTTATTAACGCTAATTAAAACAGTTAAATGTGAAATTAAAGGTGCAGTATGTAACTTTTCTGGTGGAGGAAACGCCACATGTATGTCACTATGGAGATGTTTTTTTTTAGCTTTGATCGTAACAAGGTTTCACACTATGTCAATAAATTCATCTATCACTATGAAGATATGCCACCAGCAGACCAAGATACAGGTCAGTTCTGTGGAAAGGCGACCCCGCTGCATGATTTCAAACCAGTATCTTCAAATTAGGACAGCAGCACTTGTTCTTGAACGGATGTGAAATACGTAACTTTAATGCCATTTGTGTAACCTTCCGGGCAAAGCGATAGCATCTCCATGGAGACAGTTGACAGACCCCTCACTGGGAAAGTTTCATGGTACATCTTTAACTGTATTCGCTTTGACTTATGCATAGGATCAAAATCTGAAGAAAAGTGCCTGTTTTTGGGAGATAAGGCCAGATGCTCTTCACCTCAGATTTTCAGCCCGGCTCGTCCTGCCTGTAGATACAATTATTTTGCCTGCACTGCATCACAACAGTCAGCTAAAGGGAGCATTCAAGTTCTTCTCTTTCTCTTTCTCTCTTTCACTCCCTCTCTCTCTTTCGCACTCATATTTTTATATCTTTTGATGTGTCAATCACTGCAGTTCGAGGTCATGTCTAACACAATGAAAATATGCACAATCCTCACATAGTTAAGACCTTCTGAAAAGAGTTAGCTTTCTATGCATTGATTTAATTAAACTTAAAGACGGGGGTTTTACTTCCACGGGGTATTAACCGTCAACATGTAACATATTTAGATCACTGTGTTACGTTTTATTGTTTTGAAAATGCTAAATTCAGCGAAAACAGTGTATTAACGTGTTTTATAAGTTTGCTTTACCTTTGCTCTCCACGCTAAGTCTCCCCCCCTTCAGAGCACTATCACAACACAATCAGCTGCATTCCGCTAATGAAACTACTGCACATCACATCAGGTTTGTCAAGTTGCTGTGCTTCCGGCTCCATCGACTCTGGCTCCAATTCATTTTACATTGAAAAACTATGGCCCCTCTCTCTGTAACTGTTGCTGTCAGGCTCGTGATTTTGGTGTTAAAATGTTTGTACTAACCCGCTCTACATGATCCTGGTGTTTTTATTTCACTATCTTGTCTGTAAATCAAAATAAGAACCTTAATAACAGACAAAGAGAGAATGTCCCATGTACATTTATTTTAAAGCTCAAATGAAAAACTGGTCATGGTCAAACTAAACATGCATCATCTATAGTGACAATGTGATTTGAACTTTTATATAGAGACATATTTGCATGTATGGGCAAAATATGAAGGGGCTGGGTATAGAGTATAATTGTCTTGAATGGTTGGCCAAACTGAAATAATGGGGACAATGGGTGCAGTAAGTGTAATGTGCAATATTTTGGATGGTGCAATATTGGGAATTGTGCAATGAATGTACTGTAATGTGCAATGTGCAATGAGTGTAATGTGCAATGAGCATAATGTGCAATGAGCGTAATGTGCAATGAGCGTAATGTGCAAAGAGTGGAATGTGCAATGAGTGTAATGTGCAAAGAGTGTAATGTGCAATGAGTGTAACGTGCAATGAGCAAAATGTGCAATGAGTGGAATGTGCAATGAGCGTAATGTGCAATGAGCGTAATGTGCAATGAGCGTAATGTGCAAAGAGTGGAATGTGCAATGAGTGTAACGTGCAATGAGTGTAACGTGCAATGAGTGTAACGTGCAATGAGTGTAACGTGCAATGAGCGGAATGTGCAATGAGCGGAATGTGCAACTATGGGAACTGTGCAATGAGTGTAGTGTGCATTTTTTATTTTGACCCTTTTGTGACCCCAGCCCTTGGGACAACAGATTGAAATTAGCCTAAACCAGCGGTGTAGGCAGGAACGGGCGTTACCTTCAACATCCTAGCTCCGGATTGGCTCTTTGGTTGCTATGATACTTACGTTCAGAACCTCTAGCCTCAATTAGTTTAATTTGGCTGGACCTCACACTCACTTCATCCACTTCTACGTCGTCTATGAATAGTACAGAATTTCTTATAGGAGATCGCTATATTCGCTAAATTACTCAAACATGCATGGATGACATCTAAAACCTCTTCAGGCATGATTTTGATGAGGGAACAACGTTATAACATGGTAGAAAGCTTAACACAAGTCCATTTTGCATAATACAGCCTCATTAATTATGATTTCATCCATAATCAAACAGCTCTTGAGAACCCGGGCTATAGTCGTCTCAGAGACTCAGGGTTGAACATGGGTCTTCACGGTGCAGTGCAGGTCTGTACGGTGGTGGCCTACTTTCACTGAAGCGGAGGATTTTCCCTTCTTTATCCAGACACGGCTCCCGAATTCTGCCAGCGCTCGGGAAGGAGGAGGAGGAGGGGAGGTGCCGGGGAGGGGGAGTAGTGTAGTCAGGTTTGGGGGTTCCCTGGGGCCCGGTGAAATATATGAGGGTTTTAAACAGGCGAGAGGTGCAGCAGGTGAGAGACTGCTGCAAGGATTTATATACACTTACAAAGTCATTTTAGCATTTTAATCACAAGAGGCGAAAACAGAGGTGCTATAGTCAAAAATAGTACATGGTAAACGGTCATATTTTTATAGAGCGCTTTTCCACGTTCTAGGGACTCAAAGCGCTTTACATCAAGGAACCACTCACCCATTCACACACACATTCACACACCAGTGTACACAGACACTGGGGGTGAGGTGGGTTAAGTGACTTGCCCAAGGACACAACGATATGATTCATTTGTAGGAGCTGGAATCGCACCGCAAACCTGTGGATCAGTGGATTTGACCGTTCAACCAATGACGTTTATGTTGAGAGTGGGATTTGAACCGCCAGCCTTCAGATCTGTGGGCCTAACGCTCTACTAACTCAAATACTGTTAGAAGTACAAAGTAGTGGTCAAGAAATAACTCAAGAGTAAAAAGTATTTGGGAGAAACCTACCAATCTACCACCAGCGGGTCTATCCATACACAAAATTGACTCTTGTGAGGTTTAAGCCATGTTATAATGTTCCTCCTCAAAAACAGACCTGGAGTTGTGTTTTGTTTGATTCACATATCTTTGAGTACTCCTGCATTACTGGGCTGTCTACATCTCCACCTTGTGATGTCATTAAGTGGTAGTTAACGGCGATTTTTAGCCTCAATTGAACCGCTTTACTCTACAAAACACTACAATAACCTCAAGTTGTTGTCATCTAAAAATGTTTTTGTTTTAACTTTTGTTCAGGTGAGATTGCCGCAGAAAGTTTACAATATCCTCAGGTGCACCGAGAAAACAAAGAGGCTCAGACAATAGCTGTAGAGTCAAAGTTTTTGGCAATTCCACGGCTGTGAATTTTCAAGTGATTCTAGTGAAGGTGTATGGAGTTTGAAAAGACACTGAAGCACTTCCTGTATTACCACTCGGTGACATCACAAGGTGGAACCGAGTGTGTTTTGTTTGATTCAAGAACTCAGTCTAAATGTACAGGATTTGTCTGTGAAACATGTGTGAATGAAACAAACACAACTCCAGGTCTGTTTGTGATGAGGAAACAACATTATAACAGAGATCAAAAAATCAAGTATGAGGCTACAAAACTGGTTGAGTAAGTAACAATTCTAAAACAAAGTTGCTCCATTAATTGTATCTTAACTGCATTTAAACAGGAAAACTAATTTGTTGAACTTTGGTAAAACTGAGGTGAAGAGGAAGAGTTGTAGAAGCTGAGGAGGCTAATGTTTTGGCTGCTGCGGTGGAGTCAAAAGGTCGAAAACTGTTATTATGACAAATGGATATAGACCTTTTCCACTTTCAAGTCACTCAAAGCGCTACATCACACACACATTCATACACCAGTGTGCGCAGACACTGGGGGCGAAGTGGGTTAAGTGTCTTGCCCAAGGACACAACTACAGTATTCATCTGTGTGAGCGGGAATTGCACCGCCAACCTGTGGATCAGTGGATCTGACCGGTCTGCCAATGTTTATGTCGAGAATGGGATTTGAACCGCCAACCTGTGTCAGTGGACAAACGCTCTACAAATGGCACAAGAGGGGACTGGATAAAGGCAATCGCAGGCTGTGATTGGTTGACAGGTGACATTTCTAGGTCTTTCTAAGGAGGTATTAGTTGTGTTACCAGGATTTGAACCCACAATCTTCAGGCTGGATGAAAGGGCTAACCACTCTGCCGCTGTGGATCCTAAGATAAGCTTAACTACTTGTTGGACATGGTCAGCGTTGATTGAAACTACTTAGACAAGACTATATTTCTGCCTACTCATATCTCACTTGCACCTTTTTGAAAATGGTGAACAGTTTCTATAATAAGAAAAGTAAAGTCTGGACTGGGCTTTGACCCCCTCTGCTGGACACTCCGGGGACCAGGAAAACAACTGAACAGGAAACATTCAAGCTCAGACAGCCTTTGAGAGTCAGTTTAAACAGTTGAGGAATACACTGAATAGATTTAGCCATGTTAACATTATAACACTAGATATAGACTGTGACAGGGCCCGAGAGCCTGTTTTCAGTATTGATTATATTGTATTCTCATAAGAAATGGTCAACGAGGGGGTATTTTACTTCTATGGGGTAGTAACTGCGACCACGTAACATATTTAGGTCACCATGTTACCTTTTATTGTTTTGAAAATGATATAATCTCTGAAAAATAGCATGTTTTATAAGGTTCGCTCTGAGTCTCTCCTCCCTTTGCTCTCTGTGCTAAGTCACTCCCCCTTCAGAGCGCTATCACAACACAATTAGCATACATCCTGCTAATGAAACTACTGCACATCGGCATCAGCTTTGACAAGTTGCTGTGTAGTTTTCTATCATGTTTTTGTATATTTATGGAGAATTGTCGGGTGAGCGCATGGGTGACGTAGGCTTGTGGGCGGAGCTTTGCACAGAATCTTACAGCTAACCGTAAAGAGGGTTTGAATAGGTCCTAGGAGAGATTGATAAATTACTCAAACATGCATGGATGACATCGAAAACCTCTTCAGTGATGTTTTTGATGAGGGAACAACATCACCTTGTCTTTAACCTGCTAATTTAACTTCTACTTGAGACTAGACCCTAGAACTCACCGTGAACTAAAATCATTTATTGCCCCCCATTTGTGCTAAAATGACTGAGCCAAAAGCATCTTGTGAGGTCATCTGAAGGTCGGTAATGGGATTTTTATTGTATGGTAAAAATTCTATTAAATTTGTAAACGGTTTTTAAGAGAAACGTACAAGCTTAACATCTCTCCTTCTAATCCTTACCTGTATTACATCATCGCAGTACGGGATGTCCGATGATGATGATGACAGGGCGCAGCTTGGGTCACACGGGACGTCGTCGGTCTCTGTTTGGTTGTCCCTCCAGATCGGCGGCGTGTTTGTGTAGCACCTTGGAGCATTAGCGCTAATTGGTTAGCTCATAATGCCGTGTGGGAGCTAATCAGGCCAGTGTTGATGGGCGCATTAATTAGCCTCCAGTGAGCGCGGCTAACGAGGCTCTGATTCATACAGTGTGTTAGCATGATGTTGGGAGCGGGTTGCTAACACCGCAGGTCACGCCATACAACCAGGAAGTGTATGAGGGTTCAATTCCCCCACTGGTATCGTCAAGGTTCAAGGAGCGACATGCTACATCAGAGGAAGGAGAGTACCTAGACCTTATTTGTACAATATTTAAAGGGACCACACCTGATTTATTTTATGTAATACAGTGGTCCCTCGTTTATCGTGGGGGTTACGTTTTAAAAAATAACCCGCAATAGGTGAAATATGCGAGGCAGTCAGCTTTTTTTTTTACAATCTATATGTTTTGTAGCTGTAAAACCCCTCACCACACATTTTATACACTTTTCTCACACAGGCATTAACATTTTCTCACATTTCTCTCTCGTTTAAACTCTCTCAAAGTTCAAACCTTCGTAGGCGCCTTTGTCGGTGCAGAACGTTTCATCGACATTGTGGGTTTTGATGGGAGAAACTTGTAAACATACAGCACTTCAGAGTCACACTGCGGTCGAATGTTTATGTAAATTTGTCTGAAGACATTCTGTACTGCACAGGAGACTGATGGACAATGGTCTACAGTCCAACAGCCAATCAGAACGCAGAACACAATGCACGTTCATACATTGTAATAAAAGAAAATCCACGAAATGGCGAGACTGTGAAAGGTGAACTGCGATATAGCAAGGGACCAGTGTAAAGTAAACATTGCCTTACCCATAGACTGTATATATAAATGCACATAGCTAAAGTGCTAGCTGACGTGTTCTAAATAGGAAGTGATCATGGGCGCGCTTCCGGTTCAATCGACTTTGGCTCAAATTCACTTTCTATTGAAAAACTGTGGCCCCTTTCTTTGTAACTGCTGCTGTCAGACATTTTGGTCTTAAAATGTTTGTATTAACCTGCTCTACATGATCCTGATGTTTTTATTTCACTATTGTGTCCGTAAATCAAGATCTGAACATTAATAATAGACAAATCAAGTGCCTTCTTTCCCCAAGGTTGCGCCCACATTAGCATTATCAGCAGGTTTTATTTACAGTGCTGCTTAGTGTTGCCGGCGGGAAGGGGCGTTACCTTCAACAGCCTCGCTCTGGATTGGCTCTTTGGTTGCTATGATACTGGCTGTAGGAATTACAACTATGGAACTTGGTCTAGATTTGCCCCTATAACCTCTAGCTCCAGTGAACTTCTTTTCACTGAAGCGGAACACTATGTGCGCTCACACTCACTTAGTCCACTTCTTTATACGGTCTATGGTTAAGTCTTAAATATTTATGTTAACTGTGCTTTAGTGAAATGAGAAGTCAAACCTGTCATATGCACTTTAAGTCTGTGTGCGTATTTCTGCAGTGAGTCCGCCCTCTGGACCATTCGTACCTTCTCTTTGTACATCTTTATCGCAATCGTAAATTCCACCGTCCCATAAACGCACCACGACACAGAGGCCATAATGGATGAGAGCCTGTTTTATAATGCACTCAGTGACAGACAAGACGGTTCAAACCAACGCAGTCACCTCCAGCTCAGAACACGATTTATTACAGATGTCAGGGAGAACGAGCAGAGGAACTATTCTAATCAATGTAATTCTTGACTATAATGCAAACAGGTTTTATTTATTTCATCCGTTATTTCTGTTTTTAAGCTGGATCCATGATGTGTTGATGCTTGAAGACTCATTTTGCTTTTACTTCTTCCTTCTCTTGAACAACTGAAAGAGAAAAAGACATTTAACTTTAACTTTTAAATTTAAGGATATTTAAATGGGACTAAACCCCTAAACTCCGCCCACAACCATATTTTAAATAGAGCTGCTAAACTGGGCCGTGTCTGGAGGACTAAAGGGGAGAGTGAGGGGGGAGGTCTGGAGGACTAAAGGGGAGAGTGAGGGGGGAGGAAGGGTGGGGTCTGGAGGACTAAAGGGGAGAGTGAGGGGGGAGGAAGGGTGGGGTCTGGAGGACTAAAGCAGAAAGTGAGGGGGGAGGAGGGGCAGGGTCTGAAGGACTAAAGGGGAGAGTGAGGGGGGAGGAGGGGGGAGGTCTGGAGGACTAAAGGGGAGAGTGAGGGGGGAGGAAGGGTGGGGTCTGAAGGACTAAAGGGGAGAGTGAGGGGGGAGGAGGGGGGAGGTCTGGAGGACTAAAGGGGAGAGTGAGGGGGGAGGAGGGGGGAGGTCTGGAAGATTAAAGCGGAGAGTGAGGGAGGAGGAGGAGGCGGGGTTTAGAGGTTTAAGTAGGTCTAACATTTCAAACTCCGCCCTTGTAGCCAGGTGTTTGTAATCACAAACACCTGACTGTAATCAGGGCAGTCCTGTGTGATGTCTCATAGTACTTGGAATTGCAGGGGCCACAGGAGGGAGCACACATTCAGTTTTTGAACACAGAGCTGCAAATTCACCTAGTTTGCTCTAAAATTGCTAAGAAGGAACAGCAGATAAGATTATTCAAACATCATATAGAAGGTTTAATGGAAAAACAAAGTTGTTTTATTAACGACTGGCCCTACTTTTTCGCATATCCTTGGCCTTGAGGACAAAATAAGTCCTCTGTGTACTGTGTGGAGCTAATAAGAAAGCATTTTCTTCTCCAATAATCAGGAAGTGCGTGTAGTGGTAGTTGTTGTTAGCATTACCGCGGCGGCAAAGCTTTGCATTAGTCTCTGAGGGTTGTGAAAAGCCCTTATAAACTCATTGACTGAACCAGGACTGAAGAAGGTCTAAACCAGGACTAAACCAGGACTAAACTAGGACTGAACCAGGACCGAAACCAGGACTGAACCAGGTCTAAACCAGCATTAAACCAAGTCTAAACCAGGACTGAACCAGGACTAAACTAGGACTAAACCAGGACTAAACCCGGACTGAACGGGAACTGAACCAGGACTAAAGCAAGACTAAAGCAGGACTAAAGCAGGACTGAACCAGGACCGAACCAGGACTGAACCAGGTCTAAACCAGGACTAAACCAGGTGTAAACCAGGACTGAACCAGGACTGAACCAGGACTGAACCAGGACTGAACCAGGTCTAAAGCAGGACTGAACCTTTGCAACTAATTAGAAAGTATTTTATTGTCTGATAAGCAGGAAGAGCGTGTTAGCATGGTAATTGTTGTTAGCATTACTGTGGTGGTAAAACTTTGCACTGGTCTCTGAGAGTTGTGAAAAGCCCTTATAAACTCATTGCGGTGAATAATTAGGATGTTCAGAGCGCATACGGTAAATGAGGAACAACTTTGGACCACTGCAAAACATTTAAAATGAACTAGTTGTGTTTTTCACGTTTGTACAGTGCCTTTTATCCCGTGGTTAGATAACACTGTAGTATCACCTCATACAACCCCCGTTCAAAATGTAAATCTTTATTCAAATGGGTGAAGGTCATGAGAGTCTCGGAGGGCTGCACACTGACTTGGATAAGCTCTAAGTGCAGATGTGTGAATAAGCTGAGACGGAAATGTTCCAGAGGGAGCTTTAGTTAACCCCAGAGCCACACACTGCAGATTAGACTGAACCAGAGGACGTGGTAAAGACTCTTACTGTGTTTGAGGTTAGCCTTACACAAGAACCCGTCAAAGAGATTTGACTTAGAAATACCACTTTTGACACTAGGGCATAGCTACAGAACTAAATCTTTTACTCCTTGTGCTGAGAATCTCTGTAAAGATTTATATTTTTTAATTCGTCTGAATATATAAACTGAATGCATTTTTTTTTAAACCTTTCTACCATGTTATAATGTTGTTCCCTCATCAAAAACATGCCTGAAGAGGTTTTCGATGTCGTCCATGCATGTTTGAGTATTTTAGCGATCTTTCCCAGGACCTATATAAACCCCCGTACGGTTAGCTGTAAGATGCTGTACATAGCTCCGCCCACAAGCCTACGCCACAAGCCCATAAGCCTACGTCAAGCCTACACGACAATTCTCCATAAATATACAAAAAGATGACACAAAAGCATCTTCACAAACCTGATGTGCAGTAGTTTCATTAGTGGGATGCACGCTGATTGTGTTGTGATAGCGCTCTGAAGGGGGAGTGACTTAGCAGGGTGAGCAAAGTGAGTGGCATCTCAGAGAATCAAAAACTAAAGTGAAACTGTCAGACTTTTTAATGCGTAGTTTTTGCCAAATATAGATCTTCAAAACAATAGAAGGTAACATGGTGATCTAAATATGTTATGTGTTAGCCGTTAATTAAGTTGATTCGTGTAAATGTTCAAAGTTCATGTGACACACGTTGACACTGTACTGATTCGGCAGCCCCATGCAAAATAACACAAGGATACAACAACAAATGACAATGGTGTTGCCCACGGTATCTTCTGGGATAACGTGAGTGCTATATGTTGGTAACAGTTTTTAAATAGTTCACATCCATTTTTATGTATTTAGCACCAAATTTGACTGGTGTCATGTGACCAGATGTTTCAAAATTATAATTCTAGTTATTAGATTTTTGTTGTTCATTAGTGTTGTCACGATAATAAAATTTAAAACTCCATTTCGATACAAAGGAATAGACTCGATACTCAATACTGATTCCGATACCATGATGAGAGTAAAAAAAACCTCTTTCTTTTAGACAATAGAATGTGACTTTCAACATTAAATGGTAGCACTTTCTTTTATATTCCCATATGTCCTTATGTCTGTGTAATCCCTCAATCGTCCAGGTAGTTTCCATAGTGGTCCATGAGTGTATATTAGTCTATGTGTTTTATACTTGTTCTGATACAGCTCAAGATCATTCTAAAGATATTCAGGAAAGGTTCATGTCTGTCCTGTGAATGTGACTTTTTTAGTATTGATACCTGCTCAAATGAATATCTAGCTTTGGTATCTGATTTTCGATTCTTTTGACAACCCTACTGTAAATGTACCCAACGATCCAAACACTCACGTTCCAACGCCTTTACTGTTTACCCATAATTCTCACCTCTGACCTCCAACCTGCACTCGACCTCGTCCTGCCCCAGCTCGTTGATGGCGCGGCAGGCGTACTTTCCCCCATCGAACAGGCTCGGTTTGCGGATCTGCAGAGTCAGAACACCCTGGTTGTTCTGCATCAGGTACTTAGGGTCCTCACTGATGATCATGTTGTTCTTCATCCACATGATCTTTGGCTGAGGGAAAAATATGGAGAGAAGGTTCATTTCAAGGATGTCAAGGAGTACAGTGGGTAAAGTGTTTTTTTTCCAATGTATCTGAGGAAAATTTGTCTTGTCCCAGTACAGATATTTTGTAAAAGCAGCTTGCCATATGACATGACATTGACTCTTGTGAGCTTTAAACCATGTTATAATGTTGTTACCTCCTCAAAAACAGACCTGGAGTTATGTTTTGTTTCATTCACTCTTGAGCAACCCTTTATTATTAATCTGTCTACATCTCCAAAGCTCAAAATGCTCTGTTCCACCTTGTGATGTCACAAAGCTGCTACATTTTACCTTTTGTTCAGTAGAGATCGGCAATTCCAGGGCTGAAATTATCCAAATGATTCAAGTGAAGGTGTATGGAGTTTAAAAACACAATGGCGCACTTCCTGTATTACCGTATGACATCACAAGGTGGAACAAAAGTGTTTTCTTTGCCTAAACATAATCAGTTTGTGTGTTAAACATGTGGGAATGAAACAAAACACAACTCCAGGTCTGTTTGTGATGAGGAAACATTATAACATAGATCATAAAATAGCGTAATACGAGCCCTTTAAGATGGAATGTATGTACTACCTGCATCTAATTACAAAGCGTTTTATCCTACGACAATCAGGAAGAGTGCTGTTAGCATGCTAGTTGTTGTTAGCATAATCGCAACGGCAAAACTCCGCTCTGGTCTCTGAAAGTTGTGAAAACCACTTCTAAACTCATCGTGGTGAGTAATTAGGATGTATTTACCAGCAGTGACAGAGCAGTTAATCGTGCTGATCCACTGCTCTTTTACTTTTTACATAGTTTTTGCTGATTTTTCACTACGGGCGTTTAGCATGTCTTGCCAAAAATTAACGCTTTTGAAGTCTGATCCCGAGATCTGTAGAATTGATTTTGCCGGCAAGAATCCAGTTTATAATGGTCTTCTATAGCTAGAGCTGGCCCTGCTTATTTCCTGAAGTAATTGCACCAAATTGTTCAAATCAATTCAAGAGTATTTATACAGCACGTTTAAACGACTTAAGCGACCGCAGTGCTTCATGTGAAAGTCAACGGATTAAACCAAATATGCAGATAAACGATACACAGGAGAAGTATAAATTGTTGTTTACATTCAAGATACATTGGGTTATTTCATTGCAAATTTGTTCACTTTTTTGTCTCATTTTGGTTCATGCATTTCTATTATACACTGTATATATAAATGGACATGGCTAACGTGCTAGCCGCCACGTTCCAAATAGGAAGCGTCAAGATCCCAGTCTGCCTTGTGTTTTTGTGGTGTTTTCCTGCTCCCTTCTGTGTCAGAGCCTGGAGCTGGGCGGAGACTCGGGGTTGTCCCATGCACACCTGCAACTAATCACTAATCAAGCTGCACCTGGGGAGGACAAAAGGAGCCAGGACCTGATTCTCAGCGCCAGATCGTGCGCTTATCCACATTGGTACTGCTCTGCTTGGCTAAGTCTCATGTTTTTGCATTTCCTACTCTTTTCTAAGTTGGATGTTTTTTCTCCTCGTCAGATCTCGCTCCCTGGACCCGCTCAGCTCCTCTGTCTCCGACCCAGCTCTCCACGACCGGTGCGAACCTCACACCTTCCGACCCAGCTCACCTCATTTCTGACCCCGCTGCCCACAATCTACTCATGGACTACTGCAAACAAAACCCGCTCTCAATTATCCCATCAATCTACCTTCATTTGCACATTTAAAACTGTTAATAAACATTGTTAAACTGTTTGAGTTCTGTCTCTTTGGTCCCCCTGTCAGTCGTTAGAACAGGAAGTGATCATGGGCCTGCTTCCGGTGCTTCCATTGATTCTGGCTCTAATTCACTTTACATTGAAAAATTGTCATGTCTCTCTCTGTTACAGCTGCAGTGAGCCTCATCATTTCACTATGAAAATGTTAAGATTACTCTGTTCTGCATGATCTTGGCATCTTTATTTCACTATCGTGTCTGTAAATCAAGATATGAACATTAATAACAGACAAATCAGGTGCGGGAAGGGTCGTTACCTTCCACCTGTTCGCTCCAGATTGGCTCTTTGGTTGCTATGATACTCGCGGTCGGAATTTCAAACGTGGAAATTGACTCCAAATAACCACCAACCTCGATGAGCTTCATTTAACTGGAGCTGAACGCTGTGGGTGACGTCACACTCACTTACTCCACTTCTTTATACAGTCGATGATTTCTATACAAACATGACGGATTTTCCCAACATTGTTTTTGACGTTCAATCCCGAGCGCTTTTGAAACATATTCCGTAGACTTTAAACCCTTGCGAGAACCGGTTGCAGCGGCATCTAAAGGAGGCAGAATCCAGGTCAGAGCGTGGACCTGACAAAGGCATCAGATTTGTTGAATAAAAGTGCGAGAGTTCAAAGCCGCTCCTGCTGCACATCGAGAGGGAAGAAGACCCGCCCTCTCTGATCCTGAAGCCTCTGAACAAGAGCTACAGAGGTTTACTCACTCAGGTTTACTTGAGTAGCTTTTGTACTTCAAACAGTAACACGTTATGCATTATTCAGGGTTCTTGAACTAGTTTTCACCACCTTTAAAGGGCACAGATTATGCTTTTTTTCTGTTTTATGTTATGATGTCGTTTCCTCATCACAAACACACCTGGAGTTGTGTTTGGTTCCGTTCAAACACGTTTAACGCACAAACAACAGACATTTAGGCTGAGCTCTTCTCTTAAACTGAAAACACTGTGTTCCACCTTGTGATGTCATCATGTGGTAATACAGGAAGTGCTCCGCTGTGTTTTCAAACTCTACACACCTTCACTAGAATCATTTGGATCATGTCAGCCCTGGAATTGCCGATCTCTGTTGAACTAAAGGTAAAAGGAGCTGTTTAATTTGAAAACTATCACCATCACAAGGTGCATTTTGAGCTTTGGAGATGTAGACAGACATAATAAAAGGTTACTAAAACATGTATGAATGAAACAAAACACAATTTATGTTTTTGAGGAGGTAACAGCAGTATAACATGGCTTAAACCTCACCATTTTGTGTAATGTAAGACCTTTAAAATGTACTTAACATTTACAATTTTCTTTTACCTAAGTACAATACTTTGCTACTTTTAGTTTGTTACTTTCCACCACTGCACATGTCTATTATGTGATGTTTTGTGTAGTTATTGGAATAATCATAAGTAGAGAGCAGTGGGTGGAGATAGGAGATAGTTGAAAACAGAACACTCAAGCCTTAAATGCAAAACACTTCAGCATTACTCAAACATGCACAAATCAATAGAAATACTTTGAATAAACGAATGGGGACACTGTTGTGATTTTATATAATATGTCTTTTATATAATATAAGATATCGGGGAGGGACAAAGGGGTCTGTTGTCTTGAGCCCCAGCGTCTTTAGGGGACCAGAATTAGACCACCAGATTGGAAAGGGGCCCATGTGATTTTTTTTTTTTTTTTTTTTTTGCCCGGAGCCCCCAAATTTCTGTCAACAGTCCTGTAAGTTCTCTACCCTTTTTCTCACCAACAGAACACATGACTCTAAACATGCGTGTAGTTCTTACCCGAGGAAATCCACGTACGGCGCAGCTGATGGCAGTGGTGTAACCTGCCACTACACTCCTGTCCACAAGGGGCGCTGTGAACTTGGGCGAGTGGCTCATGTCCTTCTCTTTGAACGGGCGAGGGTTGAAATCGAAACCTGTAATGAAACAAAGGTCAAAGATTCAAGCTCGGGGACTTTCACCATGATAAAAATTAGTGAGGAAGTTTAATTTACGATGGACACAGTGAAACTAGGACAAAAAAAATGTCTGTGTTAAAAATCAGAGAATAAATCATACGACTGCTATATTCGGACAAAATTAAATACAAAAATCGGAACATACGAATAAAAATACGGAGAGGGATGGGTTTTTAAAGAGAATTGGAGCCGATAGAGCCACTAGCAAGTCAGCTATATCCATTTTTATATATACAGTCTATGATTTGACTGCTCTACCAATGATGCTTACGTCGAGAGCAGGATTCGAACTGACACATACTCTACCAACTGAGCCACTATTGCCCAATCAGCCATGAATTTCTCTCATTGGTTAATCCGTCTGACAATCACGAGCGTAAAGTGCCGTGGACACAGTTTCAGTGGAGTAAAAGTGTGTAATCTTGGACTTTCTTGGCACTTAACCTTCTAGTTCTAAGACCGTCTCTATGACCTTAGAAACTGCTGCCTATGAAAATGATGTAACATATTGTGCAGTCTTCAGCTAATTTATTTGTACAGGGAGAAGCAGTGAGCGTTCATATGTTTGGCTAATTGAAATGGATGGCCTCAAAGTGTTCCTGACAAAATTCGCACTTCAAATCGATCTCTTCGCAGCTGTAAGTACCTCGCTAATTGTGCAAATAAATGTGGTATTTTTGCCTCTTTCCCGGCTCCTAAAATAGCTCTTTATTTTGCATAGCACCGTTTCATCACAGGGGTAGGCGCGTTTTTAGATATCTCCGTTTTTAAAGCCAGACTGGACCAAAATGTGCCTTGGTTTTCTGCCAGTTTTGGTTGGAGCAGAGACAAAATCAACAAAACCACTGCTGCATTTGGCTGGAAGCAGGTGGTGAATTCTGTTTTGAAACCGTGGTCCAAGTGCAATAATTATACAGTACTTAGAAAAATAGAACAACAATTGTGTTTTGAGTAAAAGGTGAGAATAACACTTTAATTATGGAAAAAAATCGTCCAAGTATTTGTAAACAGCTCCAAACTGTCCACAAACTCGGAGGGTTCACCAGAGTTTGTTTATGTTGTGTTTGGATGATTTATCAAGACAGACTGTAAAAAAAAGTGGACTAAGTGAGTGTGATGTCTAACAGTTATAGCGGCAAATTTGGAGCCGAGTTCCATATCTGTAAATCAAACCTGTTGCTAATGCTAGTGGCAGCGACCTCAAGGAAAAAAGGTGCCTGATTTGCCTGCTATTAAATGGAAAAAACACCAGGATCATGGAGAGCAAGTTCATACGGACATTTTAAGATCAAAACGAAGAGTGTGACAGCAGCAGTTACAGCGAGAGGGGCCACAGTTTTTCAATAGAAAGTGAACTGGAGCCAGAGTCAATAGAGACGGAAGTGTGTCCATGCTCACTTCCTATTTTGAACTAGAAGGTTCGCTCTGTACATTTATACACTGCCTGGCCAAAAAGAAAGTAGTCATCACCAAAAAAAAAAGGTCACACACTCTAATATTTCGTTGTTCCGCCTTTAGCTTTGACTACACAGACCACATATGTCAAACTCAGGCCCGGGAGCCAAATCTGGCCCGTGTTGTAATTATATTTGGCCCGTGAGATCATATCAAATGTGCATTAGAGTTGGCCCGCCGGTATATAGCGCATGCACCGCTAATACTACAAATCCCAGAATGCTTTGCTCCTCCTTTTCTGTTGACACTCATTAGCAAACAAGCTACAGGTCATCTCGGCCAAATGAATTACTACGGAGACAGACAATTTATTTCATTTATTTAAATAAGAAATGAATACTACTGTCTTTTATTTCAAAGTTAATTTCTCTTAAGTTTGTAATATTTGTCTCAGTTTTTTTGTGTTTTTTTTTTTTTATGAATTTGAGTTTGACACCTCTGCATCAGACAGTGCGTGAGGAGTCAGTAAAAGCTCAGACTAGACCTGCTGCTCCTCTAGAGTAGTTGATAGTTATGTTTTGTGAGCGTCGCTGGACCTGATTTGCTGATGAAGGCCGTGTTCTTGCTGAGCCCCGCCTCCTCGCTCAGTCCACAGATGTTCTCACTGAAGATTCGGAAGGAATACTCGTTTCCCATCACCAGGTCTGACACTGTACAGCTGGGCCTGCGGTTGTGCTCGTACACAGTGAACCACTCCTGAGGAAGACAAGAGAGAGGACGGAGAGAGGGGGGGAGAGAGGGGGAGAGATGGAGGGAGAGAGGGGGAGAGAAGAGAGAGAGAGCAAGAAGACAGAGAGGAGGACAGAGGAAAAAAGAGGAGAAGAGTAAAGAAGACAAACAGAGGGAGAGAGGGGCAGAGGGGAGGGAGAAGAACGAGAGAGCAAGAGAGAAAGAGATATAGTAGAGAAGAGGAGACAGAGGAGAGAGAGAAAAGAAGAGGAAGAGAGGAGAGAAGACAAAGAGAAGTAGAGAGGGGTAGGTGGGAGACAGGAGAGCGAAGAAAGAGAAAAAGGAGAAAGCAAGAAGACAGAGAGGTAGAGAGATAGAGGAGACAGAGGAGAGATGGAGGAAAGAAGAGGAGAGAAGACAGAGACAGGCAGAGAGGATAGATGGGAGACAAAAGAGCGAAGAAAGAGAGAGGAGAGGGTGAGGAGAAAAAAGGGTGAGAGAAAGGGAGATACAGTAGAAAAGATGAGACAGAGGAGAGAGAGAGGAGAGAAGAGGGAGAGAGGAGAGACAACAAAGAGAGTGAGAGAGGGGTAGATGGGAGTCAGGGGAGAGAAAAAAGAGAGAAAGCCGGGGGAAGAGATAGAGAGATATAGTAGAGAAGGGAGACAGAGGAGAGGGAGAGGAAAGAGGAATAAAGATGACAAGAGGAGAGAAGACAAAGAGAAATACAGAGGGGTAGATGGGAGATAGGAGAGAGAAAAAAGAGAAAGAGGAGAAAGCAAGAAGAAAGATAGGTAGAGAGATAGAGGAGAAAGAGAAAGGAAGATGAGAGAGTGGGAAAAGGAGAGGAGAAAGAAGTGGGGTAAAAATAAAGAGGGAGAGAGGGAAGGGAGAAAAAGAGAGGAGAGAAAACAAAGAGACAGGAGAGAGGGGATAGAGAGATAGTAGAAAAAGAGAGTGGACATGAGAGAGAGAGAGAGAGAGGCAGGAGAGAGAGAGAACAGGGGACAGAAGAGAGTAAGGGAGGGGATAGATGAGAGAAGGAAGAAAAGTGAGAGGAGAGAAGAGGAGATAAGGGACAGACCAGGGAGGAAATGAGAGAATGTGAGAGGAGATGGAGGCAAGGGAGAAAGTATAGGGGGAAGACAAGAGTCAGGGAGAGGGGGAAAGAGAGAGAGAGAGAGGAGACAGGGGACCAGGCAGAGGAGGTTCATTTTGAGGTTAAAGTAGTTGCAGGCTGTATTCACACAATATATTAAAATTGGTACTAAACTTGCACTGAACCTAAAACACAAGGACCAGGACCAGGACCAAACTAGGACTAAAACAGGACTAAATCAGGACTAAACTGAGCTCAAAGTGTCCAGGAACATTTGAACTTTCGAACCTTAGGGACATAATAACCATAATTCACAATTTATACCATTTAGGGTATTTTTCACCCTGGTTTGACCCAGTTTAGTCCTGATATAGTTTTGATTTAGTCCAGCACTAGTCCTGGTTTAGTTCTGGTCCAGTCCAGGTTTAGGTCATAGACTGTATAAAGAAGTGGAGTAAGTGAGTGTGACGTCACCCATAATGTTCAGCTCCAGTTAAATGAAGCTCATCGAGGCGAGCAGGTATGGGGGAGAATTTGGATCAGAGTTCCATATTTGGAATTCCGATCACGAGTATCATAGCAACTAAAGAGCCAATCTGGAAAAAGGCTTTTGAAAGTAACGCCCCTTCATGCCTGCACCACTGGTTAAGCAGGGAGTGAGTGCTTAGCAACGCTGTCAATCAAATCTGTTGCTAGCGCTAGCCGGAGTGACGTGGATAAACTAAGGCGCCTGATTTATTAATGCTCATATCTAGATTTAGCAAAATGAAAAAACAATCAGGTAGGGTGGGTTAATACAAACATTTTGAGACCACAATGATGAGTCTGACAGCAGCAGTTACAGAGAGAGGGACCACAGTTTTTCAATAGAAAGTGAATTGGAGCCAGAGTCGAACAGTGCGTCCATGCTCACTTCCTGTTTGGAATGCAGCAGCTAGCAGGTTAGCTATGTCCGTTTATATATACAGTCTATGGTTTAGATACAGGTCCCAGATTAGTGACAGTTCTCGATGTTGTGATGTGTGTGTCTGTGTGTGTGTGTGTAGGTGGGTGTGTGTGTGTGTGTGTGTGTGTGTGAGGTGTGTGTGTGCTAGTGCTACGTCTGAATTAGCTGAACTCCATCGTTTCACATTAAGAGTGTTTTTGAATCCAAATCAGGTCGTTGCACTTGTACAAACTGTGTATTAAACATATAGTGTAAGCCCATGTTCACACACATAATGAAACACAACATACACACACATAATGAAACACAACATACACACACATAATGACACATCGCAGAGCCTCACACACACACACACATAATGACACACCGCAGAGCCTCACACACACATATAATGACACACCGCAGAGCCTCACACACACACATAACGACACACAGCAGAGCCTCACACACACACATAATGACACACAGCGAAGCCTCACACACACACACATAACGACACACAGCAGAGCCTCACACACACACATAACGACACACAGCAGAGCCTCACACACACACATAACGACACACCGCAGAGCCTCACACGCACACATAACGACACACCGCAGAGCCTCACACGCACACATAACGACACACAGCAGAGCCTCACACACACATAACGACACACAGCAGAGCCTCACACACACACATAACGACACACCGCAGAGCCTCACACACACATAACGACACACCGCAGAGCCTCACACACACATAACGACACACAGCAGAGCCTCACACACACACACACACACATAACGACACACCGCAGAGCCTCACACACACACATAACGACACACCGCAGAGCCTCACACACATAACGACACAGTTTGGTGAGTTTAAGCTGATTAGAGCTTTGGGACCTCACAGTGAGCTCCAGGAGTCATGTTTAACCCGGTCACTCTCTCAAAGCTTTTGTTTCTCCATTTCAGGCTCATTTTTTCACTATTTGAACAAAATTTAACAGTTTATTTTTAACGTGTTCGTCGCCGTCGTACCTTAGTCTTCTTGTCCGCTTTCTGCACCGTGTACCCGATGATGTCACAGTTGCCGTCGTCTTTGGGAGGTTTCCACTCGATGGCCGCGTTAAAGCCCCAGACGTCAGTGACATGCACGGACATCGGGGGGCCGGGTAGATCTGTGAACGGAGACACAAGGGGCAAATAAGAAAGTGCGAAACGAGGGCGAAACGAGGGCGAAACGAGGGCGAAACGAGGGCGAAACGAGGGCGAAACGAGGGCGAAACGAGGGCGAAACGAGGGCGAAACGAGGGCGAAACGAGGGCGAAACGAGGGCGAAACGAGGGCGAAGGGGGCAAGAGTGTAAGTGAAAGTATTCCAGATGTCCACCATTATAAACAATACACTGCTAAAAGAAGAGTGTAGTGTAGAAAACACTCTGTTCCACCTTGTGATGTCATCATGTGGTAATACAGGAAGTGCTCCATTGTGTTTTTAAACTCCATGCACTCTCATGAGAATCATTTGGATAATTTCAGTCCCAGAATTGCCAATCTGTACTGAACTAAATGTAAAATTTACCTGTTAACTTGAAACTACCACTTCATGACATCACAAGGTGGAACAGAGCATTTTGGGCTTTGGAGATGTAGACAAACTAATGATAAGATGGTATTAATTTGCCCAGAATAATCCGCAGTATGGCATTAAACCTGTCTATGTTCTATGTGAATGGGCTCATCTTTTCACAGATGATCAAAAACATGCCTGAAGAGGTTTTAGATGTCATCCATGCATGTTTGAGTAATTTAGTGATCTCTCCCGGGCCCTATTCCTCCTTACTTTTAGCTGTAAGATTCTGTACAAGGCTCCGCCCACAATCCTACGTCACCCATGCTTCTTTATTAAGCAATTCTCAATAAATATACAAAAACATGATATAAAACTGTACTCAGCAACTTGTCAAACCTGATGTGATGTGCAGTAGTTTCATTAGCGGGACACACGCTGATTATGTTTGTGATAGCGCTCTGAAGGGGGAGTGACTTAGCGCGGAGAGGAAAGGGAAGGGAGGCTCTGGTAGAAAGTACTGATGAGGTGCAGGAAAACACACAAATGAGGAACCTTATGCCTTACTAATGTGGAAGTATTTTCAGAAAGGTAGAATAAAAACAGTTTAATCATGGAACCAATCACTAGTCGACATTATTCAGTAAATTTGTTTCAGTTTCCGATAAAGATTGACCTTTGACCTTCTGAAAACCAAACTTACGTGAACACATTTAACACTTCAGGCTTATAAACAGCAATACCGCCTGAAACCCGGTAACATGCTACACGTGATTATGGGAAATTACATCCTAATCCGGACCTAACCTAAATACATCTTTGACACATCATATAGGAACTGCTCATTACCACGACGACCAGAAAGTGACAGAAGAGTGTTCCTTTAAATCCAGGTTTTATGCCGATATACAGAGCTGTAATCCAGAGGAGCCGCGCTGGATTCGCCTACTGCTCTACGCACTGTAAAAAAAAAAGTCTGTTTAGATGAATTTACTAAAAGGTACAAGTTTGAAGTTTTGGCGTCTGCAGTTTTGGACGTCAGATACTGTGAGATCTAAGTCAGTTTTAATCATTTTTAATCTTGATCTTTGCCTGTGTGGTTCTATTCTCCTCCTGTTCTATTACTTTACATTGAAACCTTGGCATTTCCCCACTGTGGGCCAAAAAGGGTTCATCTTATTTTGCAATTTGCAGTAAAATGAAGTAAAATGCAATACATGAAAACTGCCAAATACACAGAAATTAGAGATTGACGGATAGCGATTGTTTCACATCCATAGCACGTGATGGCCGATAATCTCTTCCAATATTTCTGGGCCGATACGTTGGGCAGATTTTGATTCTTTTCCCCAAATTCATTTAAATTCACTATGAACTCACCCACAGCCGTGTTTTACCATCAGCCCAGAAGAGCGGTTGTTTTACGTTGAATCTTTTGGTATGCTTTTATTTGAACAGGGACAGTGCACAATAATACACTGACCTTAAAAAAACCAAAAAAAAACCCCCAAAAAAACAACAGGAAAGATGTATGGTGCCAGGTTATAGCAGAAGTACTCATTTCAAGCTGTAGTCCCTGGACAGGCAGTTTGTTGTAGATGGATGAAAGACCTGTAAACATACTGTACATACATCTAGTACACGTGTGTCAAACTCAAGGCCCGGGTGCCAAATACGGCCCGCCACGTCATTTTATGTGGCCTGCGACAAGGTAAATTAAAATGTATGACTGTCTTAAAATGTCTGTTTATCCAGAGATACGCAGTTACACAGTCATATTTTTTATATCTATGCAAATTTGAGGGCAACATTTTGCTGATGTGGCCCTTGGTGAAATTGAGTTTGACACCCTTGATAGTGCAACACATCCCGCCCCTCAAATACGCCATTTCTAAAAACATTCGGTTCATACACACACACACATGCACAATCACTCAGTTTCAGATATACAAATACTCTTTCTTTCATACACTTTCACTAATAGGCAGCAGGTCGGCCCTACATTACGTAAAATTGACTCTTGTGAGTTTTAAGCCGTGTTATAATGCTGTTACCTCATCAAAAACAGACCTGGAGTTGTGTTTTGTTTCATTCACACATGTTTGAGTAACACTTTATTATTAATCTGTGTACATCTGCAAAGCTCAAAATGCTCTGTTCCACCTTGTGATGTCATGAAATGCTATGTTAACAGCTACATTTTACCTTTTGTTCAGTAGAGATTGGCAATTACGGGGGTGAAATGATCCAAATGATTCTAGTGAAGGTGTGTGGAGTTTAAAAACACAGAGGAGCACTTCCTGTATTACCACATGATGACATCACAAGGTGGAACAGAGTGTTTTCTGTTTGGGATAAGAATTCAGCCATGTGTAAATGAAACAAAACACAACTCCAGGTCTGTTTGTGATGAGGAAACGACATTATAACAGATCAGAAAACAGCGTAATATGAGCCCATTAATATTAAAATGAAGCAAAATCCTTTTAAACTAATGTAGAAATACTTCGTTTTGCAGTGCAGCCACTTCCCAACCCCGTGCGTCTCCTGGGACAGGGATCAGGGCAATCAAAGCCGCATACGTCCAACCGCACATCCAGGAATTATACCGTGCCATTTGCAAGAGAGAGAGAGAGAACACCGCACTTCCAGGAATTAGACAGTTACGTTTGAGGAAGAATTAGGCTCATCCGCTTTTCCAAATGAGTTTTTAGGAGTGAGCAGAGATGTACCGCACACAGTTTAATCTCGGCTTCAAACACCTACAGCCCGGAAACCACTGACAAAACAAATCTACACTTGTTCCTAATCTGGAAGTAGAGACTAAATACATAGAGGATTAGGAAATCACAATACATGCATCAAACAGACGGGAAGCGCAGAATATTACAGGTCAAATAGACATGTTTAAAGGAGCACTGCGTAACTTTTCTGGTGGAACAGAATCTCACAGCTACACATGTGATTAGAAGACGTTTGAAAGAGCGGGTATTTTACTTCTATGGGGTATTAACTGCGAACACGTATCATATTTAGACCATCATGTTTCCTTTTATTGTTTTGAAAATTCTATATTCACCGAGTCTCCCCTTCCTTTACTCTCTGAGCTAAGTCACTCCCCCTTCAGAACACTATCACAACACAATCAGCGTGCATCTCGCCAAAGAAACTACTGTACATCACATCAGGTTTGTCCGTTTTGTATCCTGTTTTTGTATATTTATGTAGAATTGTCGTGTGGGAGCATGGGTGACGTCGACTTGTGGGCAGAGCCTTGTACAGAATCTTACAGCTAACCGTAAGGAGGGTTCAAATATTGCCCGGGAGAGATTGCTAAATTACTCAACCATGCATGGACATTTAAAACCTCTTCAGGTCATATCATTTACCTGCTTTCATGATATACTGTATGGAGTTAAAGCAGCACTGTGTAACTTTCGTGAGTGATTCCATAGAAACAGAAAGTGAAATGGTCACATGGTTATGTTTTTATATAGTGTTTTATGTCAAGGAATGTTTATATCAGAGTAAGGACGCAAGATTTTCATTGTCATAAACTTAAACGTATTGAAAAAAACGTGTATTTTTTTAGATAAAATGTTGCATACTGTGGCTTTAAATTAACTCGAATCTGAATAAATACCGTACGTAGCTGGAGCCGCACTGACCTACGATCAGGATGTGGATGTCGGCGCTGTCCTCCATGTTCTCGATCTTCACGTTGAGGGTGTAAATCCCGGAGTGTTCTCTCTCTGTGGAGCGGATGAAGAGGATGGAGTCTACCTCACTGGTCCGGATCCCCACGGACCGGTCCTCCAGGGGGGTGCCGTTTTTGTACCAGGTCACCACGGGACGAGGCTTTCCCTACAGACGGAAGGAGGGGGTGGTTAGGGGAAAGAAGAGAGAGGTGGAGAGAGGGTGTAGCAGCAGAAATGTGTGAAACAGCAAAGAAGGTGTGAGTGGAGAGAGTCTATTGGAAAGTATTAAACAAATGAATATAGATAAAGGTTAAAGGTCATATTTATATAGCACTTTTCTACCTTCAATGCACTCAAAGCACTTTACATCAAGGAACCACTCACGCATTCACACACAGATTGATACAACAGTGTGCACAGACACTTGGAGTGAGGGGGGGTAAGTGTCTTGCCCAAGGACACAACAACGGTATTGATCTGTAGGAGCTGGAGTCACACTGTGGATCTACCAATGTTTTTTTTTGTTTTTTTTTAAATGTCGAGAGCGGGATTCGAACCGGCAACCTTCAGATCATTTGGCACGGTAAACCCACAGTTAGAGGTAGGATTACTTTATGAACATATGCAAACTTAAACTGAGTAAATAAATAGTAAATAGTCTATAATAAAACTACATAAAACACTGCAAAATCAAAGATATATTTTGGCACTTTTTTGTTGAATTTCGTTGAATTCCGATCACTTTTTGTGCCTTATTTGAAATGACTTTTACCTGCACGTTTGAGCGTTGTTTTGATCTACTGTCACATTACTGTCTAAACACTGTCATCGGGAAAATAAATAAAAATAAAGATATTATTTTTGTCAACCTCGCACATTCAGTATTATAATTATTATTAAAGGAATGGAAAAGAGATCATTCAGGCTTGGTTTTTGGCAGTAGCATGAATAGGTGGTAGGAGTATCCAAAGAAGTAATGGTGACCATAGCAGTAGTAGTAGCAGTATTAGTAGTAGAAGTAGTAGTAGTAGTGGTGGTGACTATTAAAACCATTAAATCAAACCTATTCCGCAAAATTGACTTTTCAGAGCTTTTAACCCATGCTATAGTTGTTTCACTCACCATTTACTCGCCAGAAGTTGTATATGAAGTGATTTTTGTTGCGTTATGTTTGAGTAATCTTTAATCACTTATTTTCAAGACGCCATTTTGTTGATCAACCACCGTTTTCACCGTTACACGCCCACTGTGACGTACTTACTTACTTACGTTTTCCCCAATTTTATTTACTTAATCGGTTATTCGCACAGGATTCGACAGCTTCGGGTAGCCATTTTTTGGCACAAATGAAAAAAATTCATTGCTTGCTAGGGTGATTTGAAGCTATCCATAGGAGCGGACAACAACTTCGCCTCGCTTTGTTGTGATGACGTTTACGACGATCTCAGCTCCTATTGGGCACCGCCATTTTTTAACACACAAACCAGCGGACTTGTTCCTTTCAGTAAGCCACTTAACATGAATTTTGCGATTTAAAACGTGCAAATTATAACATAAAGAACCACGAGCACTTCAGATTATAGCTACAGAGCAGACACAAGCACAATCGGTCTTCTTTAAAGTCGAAGTTGTAGAAGTTTGGTGCCGCTCTCCTCTCTGTAGATTCAGTCCACTTGTTAGATCACATAGAGGTTTGCCCCTGTCCCACGAGACCGCCCCTCCTCCCTCTCCTCCTCCTCCTTCCTCTCCTCCTCCCTCCAGCGATGCCTCTTCTTCAAAAGACAATATGGCCGCCGCTGCCTTTAGCCTGTCTGCTTTTATTTAGCTCCCTCTGCACAGCTTGTTTAACATCATTAATCAGAAGTCAGTGTGAGATGTGGTGAGGCTCCGTGTTCGACTTTGAGATGAACCAAGCCACAACACGCACAGCAGACACCAATATAGACCAAGAATCCTTTGAAATTTTGAGGATTTTTTGTGTTAAATTGTTATATTCTATAGCAACAATCCTAATTTCTCAACCCATGGATTTTTTTTTTAGATTTATGGCCAAGTATTCGTTAAATTACAGGGACTGAAATTGGAAAAGACGTCTCCCAGGGACCTCGTTCTTTGCAGCATCATCAACATGTCCTGGGGTATGACGCTAACTGAAGGCACTGCTCTGTTTTATTTTAACACAATCTGACCAGAAAAAGCTGACTTAGCCGGAACTACAACAGGGGAGCTGATTTGTACTCTCGCACTGTCACTCTCAACCTTTTCAAAATCACAATCAAACACCTACATGGGATCGTTTCGCATTTTTTCCTCGAGTTTTCAGACAATCTAAAAGCGTATATTTATTATCTCGTTCGCTAATGTGTGCGTTGCGTCGCCACGGTAACCGCTGAACATTATACCGTAGACAAATATGCAGAACGATCCTGTAAAATCGGATCAAGGACAAGATATGGATTAATTCTGCTAAGGTTTAAGTTGAGGTTAAGGTTAGGACAGTAGTGACGATGGTTAACGTTAGGATCAGTCTCAAATTGAATGTAGGTCAATGTAAAGTCTCCAAGAAGTGCGTAATGACGGACTTTACTGACGATGCATTACTGTTTTAATTAGAGGCTCTATAATGTAAAACCACGTACATTTTAATTATGAAGACTTTGATCCTGGTATTGACTTTGACTCTTTGCTGCTGGGGCAAACCTGTCAGGAGGAGTGGGCCCCCGGGATCCTGCTCCAGATCTTGAGTTTTTCCTGGAGGGTTTGACCTGTGGTGCATTTTTGGGGTTCATGGGGAAAAGCGGAGCGCCCAGACGAAACCCACATTGACCCGAGCAACATGGGATTTGAACCCAGAAGCTTCGCACTGTGAGTGTGGCCAAACCTCCTTGTCAAAGCCTGATCTAGTAGTAGCAGTAGTAGTATTAATAGTAACCTAATCGTAACCTGCTTTATTCCCGGGTTTGTACTTGTTTAGTTCTTACTGAGGACTAATAGTAGTAATAGTACTAATACTACTACTTGTAGTAGTAGTAGTAGTAGTAGTAGTAGAAGAAGTAGTAGTATTAGTACTATTACTACTATTAGACCTCAGTAAGAACTAAACTAGTACAAACCTGGGAATAAAGCAGGTTAAGATTAGCCTTAAATTTACTACTACTAGTAGTAGTAGTAGTAGTAGTAGAAGTAGTAGTAGTAGTAGTAGTAGCAGCAGTAGCAGTAGCAGTAGTAATAGTAGTAAATTTAAGGCTAATCTTAACCTGCTTTATTCCCAGGTTTGGATTAGTTTAGTTCTTACTGAGTTCTCATAAAAGTATTAGTAGTAGTGGTAGTAGTAGTAATAATAGTAGTGGTAGTAATAACACTAGCAATAGTAGTAAAAGTAGCAGGAGTAGTAGTAGGAGTAGTAGTAGTAGTAGTAGCAGGAGTAAGCTGAAGGCTAATCTTAACCTGCTTTATTCCCGGGTTTGTACTAGTTTAGTTCTTACTGAGGACTAATCGTAGTAGTAATTCTAATAGTAATAGTAGTAGCAATAGTAGTAAACTTAAGGCTAATCGTAACCTGCTTTATTCCCAGCTTTGTACTAGTTTAGTTCTTACTGAGTTCTCATAATAGTACTAGTAGTAGTGGTAGTAGTAGTAATATTAGTAGTGGTAGTAATAGCAGTAGTAATAGTAGTAGTAGTAGTAGCAGCAGTAGTAGTAAGTTTAAGGCTAATGTTAACCTGCTTTATTCCCAGGTTTGTTCTAGTTTAGTTCTTAGAGGTCTAATAGTAGTTGTAGTAGTACTAGTGGTAGTAGTAGTAGTAGTAGTAGTAGTAAACTTAAAGCTAATCTTAACCTGCTTTATTCCCTGATTTGTACTGGTTTAGTTCTTACTGAGGTCTAATAGTAGTTGTAGTAGTACTAACAGTAGTAGTAGTAGTAGTAGTAAACTTAAAGCTAATCTTAACCTGCTTTATTCCCTGGTTTGTACTGGTTTAGTTTTTACTGAGGTCTAATACTTGGTCCTGGTTAAGTCCATGTTTAATCTTTGTTTGGACTCTTTATTTCTGCTCCACTAAACGTGTCTACGCTTTTTAACCTGCATTGGGTTTCCATTTATAATGTCTTAAGAAATCTATGTGAAACAAGATCTTTACAAATAAATAAAAACAACTTCTAGACACAAATTTCACATTGCTGTTGTCAGCGTTGTCTTGGTTCAAAGTACAGACGGGGTGCAGTTTTGGGGATTGGGTCCCTGAGGCGTTCCCATTGACTTTCATTCAGATGTATTTTACACAGTCTTTAATCTGCTCAGTGGGGCTCATTCTACAAATCCACTTAAGTTTCTCTCTTTGGAGACTTTAAACAAGCTGGAACCCTGGTGCCAGAGCCCATAGAGTTTTCTGCAAATAAAAGAAAGCTGAAGAATAGCTGAGGGTCTGCTATCAAACTCTAACTCTCTATAGAAGCATTATTTATTCAAAAGGTCTTTAAACGATAGGAACCAACGCTATTTATGTAATGTTACCACCAGCCTAGACTTGCTGGTACTGCATCCCCAAGTCTATATTTATATAGGACATCCATATTATATTTATGAGACCAGGCTACTATATTGTATAAACTATTAATAAGGATTTAATTTGACAGGAAATTATAGGGTCAATAGTCACATTTTTATTTAGCGCTTTTCCATCTTCAAGGCATTCAAAGTACTTTACATCAAGAAACTACTCACACATTCATACACCAGTGTACACAGACACTGGAGGCGAGGTGGATTAAGTGTCTTGCCCAAGGACACAACAACAGCATTCATCTGTAGGAGCTGCTCAACCAATGATGTTCATGTTGAGAGTGGGATTTGAACCATCAACCAATGTTTTATTTTTTTTAATTAAAATGTTATTTATTGAATTTTTATTTATTTTGTTATTTACTTATTTATTTTTAATTTATTTTTTTTTATTTTATTTTTTTTTTTTTTTTACCAGAGCAGGATTTGAACCACCAACTATTTTTATGTTGGTTTTTTAAAAATTGATTTTCATTTATTTAATTATTTATCTATTTTTATTTTTATTGTATTTTTTTTTACCAGAGCAGGATTCGAACCACCAGCCATTTTTATGTTTTATTTAATTTTCATTTATTGAATTTTTATTTTATAAATTAATTAATTATTTTATTATTTTTTTGTTTATTTTATTTTTTATTTTAATTTAGTTTTATTTTATTTTTGTACCAGATCTGAGCCAGGATCTTGGTCAGGATTACCTAGCTGTACATTCATGCTCAGAACAAGGACTCAGAAACAGGGAAAACATCCAAACTCCACATCCTGTAGACAAGGACTTAAACCAAAACCTTGCTGCTACGAGTCATGAATCTTAGTCACTACACCACCACACTGCCTTTTATTTACAAACTGTATTACCTCCCACTAACGCCGTTACCCTGTTCTTCCTCTGCGTATGTCTGATTCTTCTGTATCGATTCCCGCAGCAGACAGACCGACGCGCTCTCACCTGGAAGGGGATGACGATGTTGACCTTCTCTCCCACTCGAGTGATGAGTTTGGAGCGCAGATGACGAGGCACGCGGATCTTTGGCGACTCTGAGAGAAATGTATAAACACAGGAGTGAGACAGCAGTGGGAGGAACGGGCCGGATACAACAAAGGACACACAAGTCTGAGGCGCAACGATAATGAGGGATACAGCAATGACTTAATGTAAAGAGTATCATAGCAACCAAAGAGCCAGTCCAGAGCGAGGCTGTTTAGCAGGGAGCGGGTCCTTAGCAACGCTGTCAATCAAACCTGTTGCTAACGCTACAGGGAGTGACCTCAGGGAAAGAAGGAGCCTGATCTGTCTCTTATTAATGTTCATATCTTGATTTATGAGCACAATAGTGAAATAAAGGGATCAGGTAGAGCGGGTTAATATGAACATTGTAGGACCAAAATAATGACGTAGTTAAGTAAAAGTATCAATGTATCGGTTTAAAAATGTACTTAAAGAATAAAAAGTATTTTGCACATATTTTGCAGTCTTAAAAAGCCTAAAATGTAGTGATTTTTAAAGATTTTAAAAGTTTTGTGCTGAATTTTGTCCAACAGATCTGTTTTTATTTGTGTATTTTTGTTGCTCAAATTATGAATGAGTTAAAAATAAACTCTCAGCCAGTTAAAAATGTAGTGGAGTAGAAAGAACAGATTCCTGCTCTGAAATGTAGTGAAGTAAAAGTAAAAATATCCACTTACTAAAATCTACTTAAAATACAGATACTTAAAATTTGTACTTAAGTATGGTACTTTACCATTTCTTCCTTCCTTCCTCTCTCCTCCTTCTTTCCTCTCTCTTCCTTCCTTCCTTCCTGCCTTCCTTCCTCTCTCTCTCCCCCCCTTCCTTACTTTCTTCCTTTCTCTCTTTCCCCTTCCTTCCTTCCTTTCTCTCTCTCCCCCTTCCTTCTGTTCTTTCTTTATCAGGGACCATACACAAATTCATGAATCTTACAAAAGAAAAGATGATTTGTACCAGATTTAGCTCCTGCTACTTTCCTTTATTTATTTATTTTTTTTACTTCATTATGTTCCATCACTTGTACAAATAGTAAAGTAGAAGTGACTCAAACCACAGGTGTTTTATTTTAACTCATTGAGACTCAGACACTTCTCTTTTCTCTTTCTGATATAATTCTTTCCACAAATGAATAGTTTAAATGTAAAACGTGTGGTCCGTGTGGCTCCTCACCCACGATCTCCCTGATGGTGACGGCCTGTCCCAGGACGGCCGGAGGGCTGCGTCCCGCCAGGTTCACGGCCACCACCCGAAACAGCATCTTCTCCCCCACAGGAAGCCCCTTCACCCGGTACTGAGTCTTCTCCACCGGGGCCTCGTTAGCCTGCACCCACTGGTCACCTGGGGGCGCCGACGAGCAGGCGGAGGGCAGAGAGAGAGACAGAGAGAGAGAGAGAAAGGAAACGTGAGGAGGAGGGAGAGATAGAGAGGAAGAGAAGGAAAGATGAGGAGGAGAGGGAGAGGAGGCGGAGAGGGAGAGAGAGAGAAGGAACGATGAGGAGGAGGAGGAGAGGAGACAGACAGAGACGGAGGCAGAGAGAGAGAAAGGGAGATGAAGAGAGATGGGGAAGAGGAGGAGAGGGACAGAGAGAGAGAAGGAAAGATGAGGAGGAGAGGGAGAAACAGACAGAGAGAGGGAGAGGGAGAGAGGAATGGGGAAGAGAAGGAGAGGGTGAGGAGTATATAGAGAGAGAAAGGCAGGGAGAGGGAAAGATGAGGAGGAGAGGGAGAGGAGACAGACAGAAAGAGGCAGAGAGAGAGGGAGCAAGAGAGAAAGAGATGGGGAAGAGGAGGAGAGAGAGAGAAAGGTGAGGAGGAGGAGGATGAGAGGGTGAGGAGTATAAGGAGAGGGAGAGGAGAGAGAGAAGGATAGAGAGAGAGGGAAAGATGAGGTGGAAGATGAGAGGGTGAGGAGCACACACACACAGAGAGAGAGAAAGACAGAGAGAGGGAAAGGCGAGAGAGAAAGGGAAAGATGAGGAGGAGAGGGAGAGGAGGTACAGAGAGACAGAGAAAGAGGCAGAGAGGGGGAGAAAAAGGGAAAGAGAGAGGAAATGGGAGAGGGGAGATAGGAAGAAAAGAGAGCGAAAGAGGGATAGAAATATAGGAGGACACAGGGAGGAGGGAGAGAGATAGAGGGGCAAAAAGGAGAGATAAGTGGGAGAAAGTGAGGCAGGAAGAGAGAGAAGGAGAGAACGAGAGGGAGGTGAAAGAGAGTTAAAGGGAGAAAAAGGAGAGAGAGGGAAAGAAGGGAGGGAGAGATGGGACGAGGGTGGAAAAAGGAAGAGAAGGGGAGAAAGAGAGGTAGATGACGAGAGAGGAGGAGACGGAGGGGAAGGGGAGAGAAAGAGGGGAAGGGGGAAAAGAGAAAGAGATTAGAGGGCGGTGAGAAAGAAGGAGGGAGAACCAATGAGAAGAGATGATAAGGAAAAAAACAAGAGAAGGGGGAAAGAAGAAGGGAGGGCAGAAGGTATTTTTAGAAAGAGTCCTGTCGTCTGGTCCAGGCTGTGCAGGTTTTATTGTCATTTTATCTTCCCTTATTTTGATTTATTCAGGACTTTTGAATGACTTTTTGGACACACTAGTCTTAAAATAATGGTAAAAGTAATTCAACCCTCGAAACTATGAGAAGCAAACTGAATGGGGTTAAAAGCAATAGCTGTTAGCATCAAGGTTAAGATACAAGGGGCTAATTTGCCATGATTAGCATGAGTTAGAAAGTACATGGACTATAAACATGACGGAGCACTTTATAGATTTCCACCTAATGACATCACAAGGTGGAAGAGTGTTTTGAGATTTGGAGATATATCCATGTATGCTTTTCTTCTATTTTGATTTCTATTGTGTTGTATTCCATTCACCAGCTTGAAAAAACTCCTTAACACACGAAAACAACCCTAAAACATAATCGGACCAATACTGTACATCAAACAGGAAGTCGGCCATATTGGATGGAATTTCTGCTGCTGCTTTGACATACATTTATTTGAAATCACACACATAAAAGCTCCAAAATGCTCACGATTGAGGTCACGATTAATTGTTTTCACCATAACATACAAATACCTCAACTGGATCAACATCATATTCTTTATAATTTGGACTGTGGGAATAAAAACATATAAACATCAACTATTCCATATTGGACTTTCCAAATCTATATACAGAGACAGAAATGAATGAAAATCTCAAGTCCATGATGGGGACTAGGAAGGGATGTGCACACGATGGTGAGGGCCATCATTGCCGCTTGCAGTTTTAATTTTATTTATTTATTAAATGTTGGATTATTGTGTTTTTTAAAGGGGCTGTCACATATACAGTATGTGACAGTATATATATATATATATATGACAGTATATATATGTGACAGTATGTGTATGTGACAGTATATGTATATGACAGTATATGTATATGACAGTATGTGTATGTGACAGTATATATATGTGACAGTATATGTATGTGACAGTATATATATGTGACAGTATGTGTATGTGACAGTATGTGTATGTGACTATATATATGTGACAGTATATGTATATGACAGTATATGTATTTGACAGTATATGTATGTGACAGTATGTGTATGTGACAGTATATGTATATGACAGTATATGTATTTGACAGTATATGTATATGACAGTATATGTATTTGACAGTATATGTATATGACAGTATGTGTATGTGACTATATATATGTGACAGTATATGTATATGACAGTATATGTATGTGACAGTATATGTATTTGACAGTATATGTATGTGACAGTATGTGTATGTGACTATATATATGTGACAGTATATGTATATGACAGTATATGTATGTGACAGTATATGTATGTGACAGTATATGTATGTGACAGTATGTGTATGTGACTATATATATGTGACAGTATATGTATATGACAGTATATGTATGTGACAGTATATGTATTTGACAGTATATGTATGTGACAGTATGTGTATGTGACTATATATATGTGACAGTATATGTATATGACAGTATATGTATGTGACAGTATGTGTATGTGACAGTATATGTATGTGACAGTATGTGTATGTGACAGTATATGTATATGACAGTATATGTATTTGACAGTATATGTATTTGACAGTATATGTATATGACAGTATATGTATTTGACAGTATATGTATATGACAGTATATGTATATGACAGTATGTGTATGTGACTATATATATGTGACAGTATATGTATATGACAGTATATGTATTTGACAGTATATGTATGTGACAGTATGTGTATGTGACAGTATATGTATGTGACAGTATATGTATGTGACAGTATATGTATGTGACAGTATATGTATGTGACAGTATATGTATTTGACAGTATATGTATTTGACAGTATATGTATTTGACAGTATATGTATATGACAGTATATGTATTTGACAGTATATGTATATGACAGTATATGTATATGACAGTATGTGTATGTGACAGTATATGTATGTGACAGTATGTGTATGTGACAGTATATGTATATGACAGTATATGTATTTGACAGTATATGTATATGACAGTATATGTATTTGACAGTATATGTATGTGACAGTATATGTATTTGACAGTTTATGTATATGACAGTATATGTATATGACAGTATGTGTATGTGACAGTATATATATGTGACAGTATGTGTATATGACAGTATATGTATTTGACAGTATATGTATGTGACAGTATATGTATGTGACAGTATGTGTATGTGACAGTATGTGTATGTGACAGTATATGTATTTGACAGTATATGTATATGACAGTATGTGTATGTGACAGTATATATATGTGACAGTATATGTATATGACAGTATATGTATTTGACAGTATATATATGTGACAGTATATGTATGTGACAGTATATGTATGTGACAATATATATATGTGACAGTATATGTATCTGACCGTATATAGGTGACAGTATATGTATGTGACAGTATATGAATATCGCCAACGTACTTCCTTCGATGCAGTACTCGATGATGTATCCCTGGATGCCTCCTGCTCCGATCTTCTCCGGTTGACGCCACTTCAGAGCACAGGTGGTGTCTGTCACATCATCCACCTGTAGACGAGTCGGCTCACTGGTCGGGGCTGAGCAGGGAACAAATACACACTGAGAATGTGTATTATACTGTGTGTATTATGTATATTCATCACTGTACACTGCAAAAATATGAGGTTATATTAGTAAAATTCACAATACAGTAATAATTTTGAGTTCTTGTTTAGTAGTTCTGGCTAGTTTTCGATTATCGTTGTTGTTTCTATGTATTTGTTTTTACATTTCTAATATTTCTAATTTAAGAAAGTAAAAAATGACAAAATAAAATGGTAAAGGTCAATTTTGTATCAAGAGTCTCCTTTAAAAAGTACTATTACACATTACAGTTATACTAGTTACAATTATTTCAAGTTTTGCAATATCTGACAATAACAAGTCGATGATTTTCAAATGATTTAAAATAATGCATGATCGGAAAATTATGACAGTGTCTCGGATAGTGTCAGGCAGTCGGTTTCCCATGATCCTTAGCAACAAAACCTGACAAATGCTATGTAATGAATAGATGATATTTCACAGGCTTTTTCACCCTACAGTGATGTAAAGAGCGTTTATCTTGACAGAAACGCATTAAAACCAGGACCAGGCCCATTAAAAGAGGCCACTTAATGGATCTAGACCATTCCCACAGTCAAACTAGTCCAAACTCCTCTAAACGATCTTATTCCTGCGTGTGCGGTGCAGTACCGATGGGCATGAAGGGTTTGGAGGTGCCGCTGGGCTCTGAGATGCCGATCCCGTTCACGGCGTACACTCTCATCTCGTACATGACGCCGTCGATCATCTTCTTCGCCTCGTACGTCGTCGACTCGTAAACGTCAAAGTTCAGTTTGGTCCAACGCGATGAGCCAGCCTTCCTCCTCTCCATTAGATATCCTGGGACGCAGAATAAGGAACAATTGTCGACATGTATAACTGAATATATTGTGACACTTGGTTGCTATGAGGACAAGTTGATGTGAAGGTTTTATTGGTCAATTATTGGTCTGTTTTGGATTGTTGTTTGTTCATTTCTTTTGTTCATCTAGAAGACACGCTGACTGTATTTCAAATAAACCTGACGTGTTCACCAAGACAAGGAGTTTGGCTGGGTTTTTTTTTGTGTTGCACGTGAATACAGTTACTACCTGCGTGACAAACATTAAGTTATTTTGAAAAATCTTGAGCACGAACCAAACAAAATAATGGATTAACCAGAACTGAGAACGTTTTGAACACTTTGTAGTTACATTATTGTATCTGGCTCCATGTTCTGTGATACGACAGAGAGAAGGGTCCAATGACGTTCATCTGGTCTTCTGATGATTTATTTTAATTGCTTCTTCTTCAGACCAAGTTTTAGTTTGTTTTCATACCTGACAGTTTCGATTAGCGTTCTTCCTCAGAGTGGTCACGTGATGCTGCTTTGACTGGAACAGAAAGCACTTTAAAGGGCCCATATTACTGTGTGTCTGATCTATGTTATAATGTTGTTTCCTTGTCACAAACACACCTGGGGTTATGTTTTGTTTCATTCACACACTCACAAACCCTGCATATTTAGGCTGAGCTCTTCTCTCAAACTGAAAACACTCTGTTCCACCTTGTGATGTCATCATGTGGTAATACAGGAAGTGCACTGCTGTGTTTTTAAACTCCATACACCTTCACTAGAATCGTTTGGATAATTTCTGTCCTGGGATTTCCCATTTCTACTAAAGAACTAAAGGTAAAAGGTAGATGTTAACTTGAAAACTACCACTTCATGACATCACAAGGTGGAATGGAGCATTTTGAGCTTTGGAGATGTAGACAGACTTTATTTGGAAAAGGTAACAACATTATAACATGGCCTAAATCTCACAAGAGTAATTTTTGTGTAACGTAGGACCTTTAAACCGGGACAAAGGGGCATTTTTACTCTCACACACCTGGGATATTGTCCTGAAGAAGTCGCACTGCAGGTGGCGCTGTCGTCCTGCCTCCGTCGGTAGGAAGACAGCGCCAAAACCGGTTTAAACCAGCTGACCGGACACAGCAACATCACGTGACCACTCGAGTTCTCAAGCTACTTCACGAGCGTCATCAAATTTACTAAAAAGGAGGTCCAAATGAGTGAATATTGCGGAGTAGCGTGAGTGAAAGACGAGTTTGGGTACATGTGTTTATCAGGATTAAAGTGTTTTGCAGGAGCAGAGCCTCAGGTGTGGTACCTTTAATGGGGACGCCTCCATCGTACGGCGGGGCGTCCCATGTGACCACAGCGAAGTCCTCCCCCACTGAAGTACAGCGCACGTTCTCTGGAGGCTCTGGAACATCTGCAGATAGAGGGAACAGAGAGAACAAGGGTGAGAGGGGTAAAACGGAGGAGAAGAGGAGAGGGAGGAGAGGGAGGAGAAAGAGCAACAGGGTGACACGGGAAAAAGGGGGCAGGGGGAGGAGGAGCGGAGACAAAGGAGGGAGGAACAAGATGGACAGAGGACAGGTTGGTGAGGGGTAAAGTGGAGAGGAGAAACAGAGGGGACAAAGAGGGGAGTGCAGGGAGAGGAGGAGAGACAAAGGAGGGTTGAACAAATTAGAGTAGAGGAGGAGACGGAGGAGAGGGTGATGAGGGGAAAGATTGGAAGAGGAAGGGGGAGAGGAGGAGAGACAGAAGAGAGAAAGAGGACAGGGGAAGGAAGAAAAGGGAGGGACAAGATGGAGGAGTGGAAGAGTGGTGACAGAGGAGGAGAGGAGACATAGAGGAAGAGAGGAGAAGAGGAGTGGCAGGGCAGATGAGGGAGACGTAGGAAGAAGGGGCAAAGGAGGAGAGGAAGGAGGTTGGAAGAGGGACAGGGACAGTGGAGAAGACGGAGATAGAGAAGTAGAACACACTGAGGAGGAGGGCAGAGAAGGAAGTGAGGAGAAAAGGAGGAATGGGAGAGAGAGAAGGGGTGAGATGGGGACAGAGAGAGAGGAGGGGCAGAAGAGGAGGAAGTGGCAGAGGGGAAGAGAAGGAGAGAAAGGAGGAGAAAGGAGAGTGTTACGGAGAAGAGGAGGAATGGGAGAAAGAGAAGGAGTGCGATGGAGACAGAGAGAGAGGCGCAGAGGAGAAGAGGAGTGGCAGGGCAGATGAGGGAGAAATAGGAAGAAGGCAGAGAGGAGGAGAGGAAGAAGGAGATTGGAGGAGGAGGAAGGAGAACGTGGCGGAGGAGAAGAGGACTGGGAGAAAGAAAAGGGGTGAAATGGGGACAAAGAGAGAGGAGAGGTGACAGAAGAGGAGAAGAGACAGAGGAAGCGAAGGGTAGAGGAGGAGAGAAGTTGGAGGAGGCAGATGAGGGAGACAGAGGAAGAAGGGGCAGAGGAGGAGACAAAAGAGAGGAAGGAAAAAGAAGGAGAGCGTGACAGAGGAGAGGGGGAATGGGCGAAAGAGAAGGGGTGAGATGGGGACAAAGAGAGAGGAGGGGGGGCAGAAGAGGTGGATTGAGGATAGAACAATCTGGGCAAAAGCATTGGTGGCAGTTTTTACCTCTGAAAATTCAAAAATTGTTTGTACATATGTTTATTTGGGTCATTCATATTTTTGTTTCCTTAAATGATTATATCCTGTTTTTAAAAAGGTGAGACACTGCAGGTGAAAAAGGACAAATCTGAAATGTAGAGGCATCAATTTGAAACTTCCTTGGTCTTTTACTCACATAAAACTAAGAAAAAATATAACACGCTTTTCATCTTGTAATGTTTTTGTATTAAAAAAGGCGTTTTAAGTGTAAAAACGGCAAGACTGACACGTTTTTGGACATTCGAATCTCAAAAATAGATGGAGCAGGCTTTTTTTGTTTTGCCATATTAAACACTAAAAATATACAGAGGGGATTTTGGATCTAATTTAGTATTTGAGAAAACTATATCTGTCTGAAAAATGGCCTTTTAACTCATTTTGTTGCGTTAAAATGTTAATATAATATAATATAATATAATGTTAATAATAAACATTTGGGATTAGATATCAAAAAATCCTTGCATACATTTTGCTGAAATCTTGTTAAGTACAAGTAAAGTTTGGTGTGTGTAGTATAGGTGCTACTTCCAAGGTCTGATCCTTATGTCTCTATGGGAAGAAATACATCCTGAGGAAACAGCCTGTAAAGTAACACTGTCCCATAAAACTCTGTGGGACAGTGTAACATCTTTCAGTGCAGAGTGGACCATTTTGTTTCTTCCTTATGAAACCCGGTTTGCTTAGAGACCAAACTGACCAAAAAACACACAAAAAAATAATTTGCCTGTAGCGTCTCCTCTGTAATATTCAAATAAAGTCATATAGGTTTCAGAATTAAAAGTTTCACTGTGTAACTTTTCCGGTGAGGGTATCAGTATCTGCCACCTGCTTCAATAGGAATGTGCCAAATCGATCTTGAATTCAAAAGTACCTTAAAAAAAGCTGTTTTTACAGTGAGCTGGGTCACCTCTCCACAGATCTAATCTGTAAGTGGCCTGGTGGCGTCGCTTATCTCTATGGAAATGCCATATTGTGCATTAAAGGGCCTGTATTACACTGTTTTATGATCTATGTTGTTTCCTCATCACAAACAGACCTGGAGTTGTGTTTTGTTTCATTCACACATGTTTAACGCAGAAACTCTGCATATTTAGGCTGAGTTCTTCACTCAAACAGAAAACACTCTGCCCCACCTTGTGATGTCATCATGTGGTAATACAGGAAGTGCTCCACTGTGTTTTTAAACTCCACACACCTTCACCAGAATCATTTGGATGATTCCAGCCTTGAAATTGCCAATCATCACTGGACAAAAGGTAAAAGGTAGCTCTTAACTTGAAAACTACCACTTCATGACATCACAAGGTGGATGGAGGTGTAGCAAGACTCATAATAAAGTGTTACTCAAGCATGTGTGAATGAAACATAACACAACTTTAGGTATGTTTTTGATCAGGTAACAACATTATAACAAGCCTTAACGCTCACAAGAGTCCATTTTGCGTAATATAGGACTTTTACTATCACCATGGAAACAAGCAGATGCCATTCCCTCCTCCAGGAAAGTTACATAGTGCACCCTTACTATACTGTAATAACATGATTTATAACTTTGTTTTGTTATATTAATTTTTTTTGTCTTTTAGCATTTGAAAAATATTCAGGATTGATACTTTGCAGCTGATGTCATAAACATTCCCTGGGGGTGTGATGCTAACTGTAGGCACTGCTCTGTTTGAGGCTCTATAAGACTTTAATCCAATCTATACTTTCACACAATCTGAACAGAAAAATCCGATTTAGTTGGAATTACAACAGATGAGATGATTTGTGCTGTTAAACTCTCTCACTCATAATAATACTGTCACGAGCTAGCTAGCATTAGCCAACAGTTTTTCAGTTCATATCGTATTTTGCTCATATTTTTTTCCGACAATCTTAAAACTTTTTTGGCAGTGTTTGGTAATATTGTGTCTCCGTGGCAACTGCTCAACATTCCAACATAGAGATACATGTAAAACACCCCTAGCGTTGTGCCACTGTAAAGAATAAATAGTAGTTTTCACTGACCCACGACCTTCACCAACAGCTCGGCGTGGTCTTCCCCGGCCGGGTTGGTCACGGTGATGGAGTACGGCCCCTCGTCGCTCTTCACCGCCCCGTCAATCACAAAACTGCACAAGCCTTTCCTCATTTCCACACGCACCCTGCCCTCCCCCTCCGAGATCACCTGGACCAAAGAGGGACAGCAAAGAGACGAGTATGAAACCAACCAAAACTGACCAATGGGTTGCGCTCACAAGGCAAAACAACCTGGTAGAAAAGCCATAGTTTAAAGGGCCCATATTACACTGTTTCCTGATATACACCGCCTGGCCAAAAAAAAAAGTTGTCACCTGGATTTAACTAAGCAAATATGTTGGGGGTTGCTGCAGTTGGTCAGGTCTAGGTTCAGCAACAGTCTGTGCTCAAAGAATGAGGTCAGCTGACACCTGAATATACTGAATGACCAGGTTATTCCATCAATGGATTGTTTCTTCCCTGATGACACGGGCATATTCCAAGATGACAATGCCAGGATTCATCGGGCTCAAATTGTGACAGAGTGGATCAGGAGCATGAGACATCATTTTCACACATGATTTGTCCACCACAGAGTCCAGACCTTAACGCCATTGAGAATCTTTGGGATGTGCTGGAGAAGCTTTGTGCAGCGTCAGACTCGACCATCAACAATGTGAGATGGTGAAAAATTAATGCAACACTGGATGGGAATAAATCTCGTGACATTGCAGAAGTGAAATCAAAACAATGCCACGGTGAATGTGTGACGTAATCAAAGCTAAAGGCAGAACAACGAAATATTAGATTGTGTGGCCTATTTTTTTTTGGTGGTGACTTTTTTTTCACCAGGAAGTGTACGTTATGATGTTGTTTTCACATCATTATCTTTTGGGTAATTTCTGCTCTGGAATCGCCAATTTCTACTGAACAAAAGGTAAAAGTTAGCTGTTAACTTGAAAACTACATGACATGACATCACAAGGTGTAACAGAGCATTTTGAGCTTTGGAAACATGGCTTACACCTCACATGAGTCAATTTTGTGTAATATAGGAGCTTTAAGGTTAAGATTTCTCTCCAAGAAATGAATGTCAGTCAATGTAGCGCCTCATAACGCACGAAAAAACAACTTTAGTGAACTTCTTATGTGTGTGTACATTGCGAAATATTGCACTTAAGGGTGAAAGCTCAACACGAGACTAAATGGGCGGGGCTAAAAGTTCATTCTTAAACATGTTTTTTTTTAACACATGGCTAAAAATTCTGCGCTGGCCCTTTTAACTCATCCCGTTGCCCCCGGTTACAGTGAGCCTCCATGGCGCTCCTGACCTCCTCTCCCCTCTTCCAGCAGACAGTGGGCGCTGGCTCCCCGCTGATCTCCACGTCCAGCCTCAGCTTATTCCCGGCCACAACAGTGATGGCGTTTTTGTTTCCTCCGCTCGTGTCCAGGTGGATCTTTGGAGGATCTAAGCAACAAACGTGAGACATAAAAATAGTGAGAGATTTGTAAAAAACATGCAAACAAACACAGGTGGGTGAAGTGGTTTTGGTTCAGTGCGTCTGAATATTTTTAAATGTGCACTCTGTAACTTTTCTAACATATTGGTGTCCATGGGTATTGTTTTTACACTTTTACACGTAAATATCGCCATGGAGACAAGCGGACGACGCCAACAGGCCAAGTAACAAGTCAGATCTGTGGGGAGGTGTCTCCACTTTAAATAAGAATGATTGTTTTCTGAAGCGTTTTTGAGGCATTTTTTGAGCTCATAATAGAGGATGTGATAGATGGATATGTTTAATGCCTTACTGTAGAACATTCCAGGCAAACATCTCTATGGGTAATGTTCTGACCACTATATTCTGCGTATTGTCTGTTTTAGTGTGGCCATGTGCGCTGGCCCTTTAATAAAAAAACAGGACGTAATAACAGCACTGTAATAAGTTCATGAAGACATTCCCTGTAAGTATACACAAACTTAGCTCAAAAGGCTAAAGATATTGATAAATAAGATGTGTTCAATCAGCTAAAGCATATGTGTCAAACTCAAGGCCCGGGGGCCAAATGCGGCCCGCCACGTCATTTTATGTGGCCCGCGACATGGTAAATTAAAAGGCAGGACTGTCATTTTAAAATAAATTCATGCTGCTTTAATGTGTGCATTGGCCATAAACTAATGAGAAATATTTGCAAATAATGATCCCAAAATGTTCAGGAAGATGATAAGTGTAGACATGGAGGGCAGTTTCAAGAAAGTTGTAGGTGAATACAAGTTTGTGCTTCAAGGAGAAAAACCTGTATGTTTTTTATGTTATGAGGCGTTGTCAGTTGTGAAAAAGTACAATCTACGTCTGCATTTAGAGACCAAACACGGAGCCGAGTATGCAAACGTTAGCCTTCAAGAAAAACAACACATTGCCCAATGATTAAAAGGCTGTTTTTGAAGCAGTGCTGAAGGTCTGTGAGCAGGTGTGCCCCGATACACTTTTAAAAATGTCTGTATCTGTGTATCCACTGATAAACTGAAATATTTCCAACTTGAATAAGCAAGAGTTATTTAACAACAGAAAGAGCTATTTAACAAGTTAATAAGTAGTTACATTTATTTTACATGACATTTGCTTACATTTAGTGACATTTATCTTGCCGCACAGTTATATCTGGCCCTCGATGGCGGCCATTTTGCTCATGTGGCCTTCAGTGAAAATGAGTTTGACACCACTGAGCGTACAAAAAATGAACTACTTACAAACTAATTTACAGGCTAACTTATGTTGAATTACTAGCGTGCATTTGGGTTAGCATTAGGATATTTATTATTTGCCGTGTACCTTTGTAAGATCACTAATGTACACTGTATTATGTTACTTGTCATATAAAAGACTAAACCCATCTAGGCGTCGGTGACTTATTGTCTGGAGATAAACTCTTGGATAGTAGAAACGGGGATCTACGAGGCCAGTAAAGGTAACCATCTCACTAACAGAAAAGTTACACAGTGCACCTTTATGTAGTTGACTTTTAGCATCTTAAATTCTTCATACAGTCCCAAGCTCTACTGCAGCTATCCAGAATATTTACAAGCCAGCTCATAAATACATTACTGGGAGGCAGTGGTGGAAGAAGTACTCACATTTGTTAAAGTAAAAGTATAACATGACAAGGTGTACCTTAGTAAAAGCGTTAAAGTACTTGTTTGAAAATGTTCTTAAAGAGTAAAAAGTAAAAGTATTTTGCACAGATTTTGATCTAATAAAGCTTCAGATTTATACCTATTTATTTATTTTATTTGCTCAAACCCTAAACGTGTTAAATAATAAACCCTCAGCCTTTTCAGCCGGTCTCAAACAATAATGAAAAATACTTTTACTTTTCAGTCAAAGTTAAAAATTGTAGTGGACTAGAAAGTACAGATACTGCTCTCAAATGTAGTGAAGTAAAAGTAAAAATTACTTGTTAAATCTAAATTTAAGTTGATGAAAATATTTAAGTTGATGAAATATTAACCACAAGAGGCTGTTGTAAACGTGCGGCTCATTGGTGACTTGGTCGGGGGCTGAGCAAAGATTATGAAAGAAATGTTTATATTAATGATGTGTGAAAGGAGTGGGGTTTATAAGATTTATGTTCTTCCACTTTCTTTGTTCACGCCAATAATGTCAAGGCACATAACAGTTGTATTTAATTTAACTGTATGATTATTTTGTTTGATTCCAACAACATAAAATGTCATGAGCAATGAATAAATCAATAAATAAATAAATAAAAAGTTGAAATAATTAAAGTATCCACAGTATCCAAAGTACAGATAGTACGGAGCTGGGCGGAGTTCCTACTCCTCCTGCACGCACCTGGAGCAGGTGCATCAGCACAATTACCACCACCTGCTGCCGAGCATATGAGGGCTCGGCAGAAGACACTCGGTGCCAGATCGTCCGCGTGTTAACGTGAATGCTCCAGCTCAGTTTTTGCATTTCGTTACCTGTCTGCTCGATACTCATTGGATTTTTGCCACCTTCCAGATTCCTGCTCTCGCTCATCCCTGCTCCTGATTCTGCGCTCCAGCTCCGGTACAGTCCACCCATTGTCTTCGCCTCCTGTCCTGTCTTGGTCTCCGGCTTGCTTCCCGTCTCCTGCCCTGGCTCCTGCTCTCTAGACTACCCCTGCTCAGTCTTCTCTGGTCTCATTCCCGATCCTGTCCTCGCTCCGGTCCTGGCTTTCCCCGTTCCTGTTCTACACGAAGCCTTTCTGGTTCGCCTCCTGCTCCCCGCTCCTTGTGTGTGTTAAATGAACTAGTGAAAACTGTTTCTGCACACACTGTAAATCTGCCCCGAGTCTGCACTCCTTGGTCCCCACCTGCACCTGACGTTACGACAGATACCTATATGTGACACATTACTTTTACTTGTTACATTTCCATTTTGCACAGATTTGACACACTGTAAACATATTCAGCTAACTACACATATAAAAAATTGTAATTTATTTTTTAAATCAAGTATTTCCTACACCAAATATTCATATCGGCTCAGAATCTGAACAGTTGTTGTTGTCGCTTCAGGACACTCTAAAACACGAGTGTGAATCATTCTCCTGTTTAGTTATTTACTCAGAATGTGTAAGAGTTTCACAGATAAAGCAGATTATGTCAGATTAATATAGAGTATGGGGCATGTGGACTGGCAGCTGCTGACAGAGCCGAGCGCTTTGTCTCTGGGTGAACAGTGATCAGGCAGTGTCTATAATTCACTGTTACTCTGTGATATTAAACAGGCCCAGTGGGAAATCAAACTATTAATATCACACATGTTTAAACAAATGGGCCGCTCTGAGTGGATTCAGTGAAACAAAATACAGCACGCAAGAGAAATTAAATACGCCAAACGACCTCTTTTTTTTACTAGTACATGACTAAAGTATTGAAAAATGAATGACAATGTTTGGATCGTTAAAGGTCCACTGTGTAAGTTTTCTGGTGGAATACAACATTAAAGGTCCTGTATTACATAAAATTGGCTCTTGTGAGGTTTAAACCATGTTGTTATTTCATCAAAAACATACCTGGAGTTGTGTTTTGTTTCATTCACACACATCTGTCAAAGCTCAAGATGCTCCGTTCCAACTTGTGATGTCATAAAGTCGTGTATTGCAAGTTAACAGCTGCATTTTACCTTTTGTTCAGTAGATATTTGAAATTCCAGGGCTGAAATTATCCAAGTGATACCAGTGAAGGTTTAAAAACACCATGGAGTTAAACATGTGTGAATGAAACAAAACACAACTTCACATATGGGTCGACTCTTCACAGATCTGACGTATAACTTGGCCTGGAGGTGTCATCGCATGTCTCACTGAAGATAGTTAAGTTTAATGCGATACTGTGGAACATTCCAGGCAGAGCAATAACAGCTCCATGGAGACAAGCAGATAGCAGGCCCTCCACCAGAAAAGTTACACACTGCACCTTTACATGAACACCATCTATTTTTACTTATTTCAGTCTCTATAAGCTGAAAATGCGTTGTTTTTCTTAGCTCTGTCTACTGTTCCTGTCCCCTCCCACTCCGTGAAGTGTTGACTGATCGGGCTCTATAAAACATATTTTATATAAGATAAGATATGCCTTTATTAGTCCCACAGTGGTGAAATTCCAGTATTGCACCGCACAGTTAAAGAACAGAAGGAAAATGGTACATGCAACGGAACAAGGTAATAGATAAATCGCTTAAAATAAGAAGAAAAATACACTTAAAAATAAACTAAATAGACTCTAATATAACATCTCTGTAAAGTGACTTGAGTATTGCACATAGGTACGGTTGAATGACACATTTATTTACATTTTATTGTGAAAATACGTTGCATTTGAATAGTTAAAGAGGGGTATTTTACTTCTACGGGGTATTAACTGCTAACACGTAACATATTTAGATCACCATGTTAGCTATATTCAGCAAAAACAACGTATTAACATGTTTTGTAAGTGTCACTTTTGTTTATGACCCTCTGAGTACCTCCCTTTACTCCCCTCGCTAAGTCACTCCTCCTTCTATCAAAACACAATCATCTGCATCCCGTTAATGAAACTACTGCACATCACATCAGGTCTGTCAAGTTGCTGTGCGCAGTTTTGTCATGGGGTTTGTATAGATGACGTAGGCTTGTGGGCGGAACATTGGACATTGGAGCTAATCTTAAGGAGGTTTTTAATAGGACCTGGGAGAGATCGCTAAAATTCACAAACATGCATGGATCTAAAACCTCTTCAGGAATGTTTTTGATGAGGGAACGCTATATCATGGTAGAAAGCTAAAAAAAATAATTAGCATAATACCCCCCTCTTTAATTATGCAGTTCTGTTCTGAGTATCATCAACAAGTAATTAGTTGGAAAATATAATAAAAGACGTATTTTTGAATGAACTCTCTTACCTTGTCTTGGCTTGTACTCAATCTTAATCTCTGTTGGGCAAAATAAGAAATAAATGATGACAACTGTAAAAATCATCTTTTATTCAAAACATTATACTTCAGGCTTAGTATTTATCCTCTCACCTAAGAAGTTGAGTTTGGCTGAGAGCGTGAGTGCGTGTCCGTCGGGTACAAAGGTGTAATCGCCAGCGTCAGCCTGTTTCACGTCATCGATGGTTAGCTTGTGCACCCTGAGGTGAAATACGCACATGTTACTCTACTGATGACTAATTATGTAAAACCGTTTCCCTTGGCAACCGGTTTTCTGACCAGCTAGTCCCGTCTACATTCTGTCTGAGTCCAGACAGGGCTGAAAACTGAGGGTGTAACTCCTCCATCCAACTTGGGTCGGTCCAACCACAGTGGCCCAAACCCCGAGGACGTCTCCTCCCGAAAACAAACCCTAACCCTAAACCTAACCCTAACAAAATACAACTACTTTTACTTGAGATAAATAGGTTTGGTGCTCCGATGGTTGATTCTGCAAACATCTGTGCTGTTTCTCAGACCTTTATGTTGTTTTTTTCCCCCTATTTTACATGTGAGCAGCCATGTTTGTTTTTGACACAAACAGAGCATGCGTCTCTCTGATTGGTTAATCCACCTGTCAATCAAGCCCTTTGAAATCGAGGACGCAGGATACAACTCCGGATCTACTCGTCTTTGCAAAGTGTTGTCAAAGCCTGTGGTTCGGGCTGGACAGGTAAAGCAACCGGGAGGGACCAGGAAGGAGAAAAACTGAATATTTGAATACACAGATTTTCAGACAATAACAAAATGTAAGTATGTATGATTAAGCATGGGGCAAGAGGAAGCAGTTTCAGATGTGAGCCCCTAAACCTGGTCTAACCAAGAACTAAAGCAGGTCTAAACCAGGACTAAACCAGGTCTAACCAAGGACTAAACTAGGTCTAAGTGAGGACTAAACAAGGTCTATACAAGGGCTAAACCAGGTCTAACTCTGGACTAAATGAGCAGACAGGAACAAAGCCGAGCGAGGATCTGAGAAAATCTGACAGGAGCAGAGCCAGAGGAGCAGAGCCAGAGGAGCAGAGCCAGAGGAGCAGAGCCAGAGGAGCAGAGCCAGAGGAGCAGAGCCAGAGGAGCAGAGCCAGAGGAGCAGAGCCAGAGGAGCAGAGCCAGAGGAGCAGAGCCAGAGGAGCAGAGCCAGAGGAGCAGAGCCAGAGGAGCAGAGTCAGAGGAGCAGAGTCAGAGGAGCAGAGTCAGAGGAGCAGAGTCAGAGCAGCAGAGCCAGAGGAGCAGAGTCAGAGCAGCAGAGCCAGAGGAGCAGACAGGACCAGACAGGAGCCGAGTACCTGCCAATGTGCGATATCTTGATCCGGTTGCTGGGCTGCACCTCCACTCCGTCTTTGTACCACTTCCCGGTGACTTTCTCATCAGACACTTCACATCTGAACACGGCCTGCTCTGAAGACTTCACTGTGAGGTCTGCGATGCTCTGGAGGACCTGCAGCTCCTTATCTAAAACAAACCAAACAAAGTCTATGAGGTAAGGTACACTTTACTGTCTCCATATGCAAATTTGCCCTCTGCATTTGACCCATCCTTCTTAATGCTGCTGGAGAAAGCTGTCAGGAGCAGAGGAACCATCTCCAGATCTTGAGTTACTCTTGGTCAGAACTACCTTAGCTGGAGGATTTGGGCTGTTGTGCATGTTTTGGATTGATGGGAGCACTCAGAGGAAATCCCCCCAGACACAGGGAGAACATGCAAACTCCACACAGAAAGGCCCAGGAGCTGACCCCGTGATCTTCTTGCTGTGTGGAGAGAGTGCTAGCCACTCAGCCACCATGCCTCTACAGTGAATGACTGGTTGGAGAGGAAACAACATTATAACATAGATCAGAAAATGGATAAATACAGGCACTTTAAACACGACAAATCTCACGTTGGTCGATAACATCTCCATGGAAACAATCCATTTCACCTCCCCCACTAGAAAAGTCATATAGTGCAACATTAAACACCAAACACTTAGATGGAATGGAGTTTTAGTTTCACTATACTTTTTACTTCCTATCGTGCAGTTTTAAATACTTTATTAAACTCACTGTACCTGATTTTACTGTCTTAAAAATGTGAAAAACAAAACTAGTTCATTTTAAACCATTTGAAGCGCTTCAAAGTTATTCCTCACTTAAGCGTCCTAATTATTCACTGCTATGAATTAAATTAAAAGACTCCATATCACGCAATTTTCTGATCAACTTTATAACATGGCTTAAAGCTCAACAAGAGTCAATTTTGTGCAATATAGGACCTTTTTACAACTTTCAAAGTCCAAGGACGAGTAATGCTAACAACAACTAGCATGCTAACAGTGCACTTCCTGATTACCAGACAATAAAACACTTTCTAATTAGATGCAGGCAGCACACAGCGCACTTATTTTGACCTGAAGAGCTGCTTATACCTGCATATCTGTACTGGAGAAAGACACATTTTGTTCAAATACCAAAAAAAAAAAAATAGAAAAAAATGGATAGAGGATACAAATATCTATTCAGCTGCATGTAAATCATTTGTAAGTCCTGCTAAACTAATCAACTTACACGCAGATATTTCGCGATAACATGAAAACAAGCCAAACCACATCAGTGTCATGTTTCATCCCATTTACTCGGCTCGGTCTATTTCACCAATTATGCAAAATGTCTTTCTGAGAACTGCTGTAATTACTCCACGTTTGGTCCGGACGCCACCCCGTCTCCGCTACTGTCCCGGTTTACGACGGCTAGCACCCGAAGCAGCGATCTGGGAGGCGCTACGTGAAATTAGCATGACGATACAAGACTGCGATGGAGGGATGTTAATTAGGACAGGCGTAATGACTAATTGATTCTTTCTATGGTTGTCATAAACTGAAAACATCAACAGCTCGTGTGCAAATGTGTTTAGAAGGTAATTGGAAAGTATGGGTGATGTGTAGGGACCGGATGATGGATGGGAGGCTCGCAGTGTACAGATATGAGCCATTACATTACAACCAGTGATAGGTGAAGAAATGAACATGGACTCAACATGGCGTCTGTTAGTGGGTGAGTTATATTGGAGCTTAACGGCCCCGCCCACCTCCCAACTTCCTAAAGTACAATTTCTGTTCAGCCTTTTACATATATAATCTTTGAAAAAATAACATTTCAGAGGTTCATTAGCTAATCTAACCATAGACTATATATAAATGGACATAGCTAACCTGCTAGCCGCCAGCCGCTAGCTTTCTATTGAAAAACTGTCGCCTCTTTCTCTGTAACTGTCAGGCTCGTCATTTTGGTCTTAAAATTTTCATATTAACCCGCTCTACGTGATCCTGGTGTGTCTACTTCACTATTTTGTCCGTAAATCAAGATATGAGCATTAACAATAGACAAATTAGTCACCGTCTTTCCCTGAGGTCACTCCCACTAGCGTTAGCAACAGGTTTGATTGACAGTGTTGCTAGGCGCCCAATCCCTGTAAAACCAGTGGTGTGGGCGGGAAGAGGTGTTATCCTCAACAGCCTCACTCCGGATTGGCTCTTTAGTTACGTTGATACTTGTGGTCGGAATTTCAAATATGGGACACAGCTTCAAATTCGTCCTATAACTGCTAGTTTATATGTTAATACGTGTATATCTGAAACTGAAACTCCACTGGTTGCTTTCAGATTTGAGAATGTAATGACGTCATACTCCCAGATAGAGGCAAGAGCCAGTTTTTCCTTTTAACTACACTGTATTTTCATAAGAAATAATGCGGGAATGCCAAATATTCCTTCCCAATTGCAAAGCTGGTTTGGCAGTGAGCGGGTGCCTAGCAACAAGGCACGATGGCTGTCAATTAAACCTGTTGCTAGCGGGATGAAAAAGTAGACATCTGACTGGTTTGTTGCTAATGTTCATATTTTGATTTACGGACAAACCAGCAAGATAAAAAACACAGGATCATGTAGAGAGGGTTAATACGAACATTTTAAGGTCAGAATGATGAGCCTGACAGTAAAAGAAAAGAAAGTGAATTGGAGCCAGAGTCAATGGAGCCAGAATGATCACTTTCTATTTGGAGCATGGCAGCTAGCAGGTTAGCTATGTCCATTTATATATACAGCTATTGATTTGAAACTCTATTGTTCAACTGCTTGTTTTCATGTACGTGTTTCATATAGAACCCCGTAATAAACCCTATATTAGCAATGGCAATAACAGCAGTATAAGCATCGCAGTGATAGTACAAGTTACCTTCAACCTCCAGCTCGGCCTTGGACTCCCCGCCGTTGGTAAAGGCGTAGTACGTTCCAATGTCGTCCAACGTGGCTTCATTGATGATCAGCATGTGTCTCTTTCCGTCTTTCTTGAACCTGTATTTGGATCCAGCCGTTTCTTTGCTCAGCTCCACTCCGTCCTTCATCCTGAAAATGACACGTGGTATTTTAAGAAGAAGTACTCAGTTTGTTACTTAAGTAAAGGTACAGATAGCGGAGCAAAAAAATACTCAAGTAAAAATAAAAGTATAACATGAAAAAATATACCTAAGTAAAAGTATTAAAGTACCTGTTTAAAAATGTAGTTAAAGAGTAAAAACTAAAGCTTCAACTGTAGTGATTTTGATAAAGATTTCTGCCGAATTTTGCAGAAACAACTGACTGGATTTTACGTGTTACAAATAAACCCTCAGCCTTTTCAGAACGTCTCAAACTATAATAAAAATACTTTTACTTTTCAGTACAGTTCAAAGATGTAATGGAGTGGAAAGTACAGATACCTGCTCTCAGATGTAGTGAAGTAAAAGTAAAAAGTATCCACTGTAAAATTTACTTACATATAGCTAAAATTTAAGTACTTATTTTACTACTTCCACCACTGCAAAAAATACAACTCGTATCAACACTAGATACTCTATTGAGCAGGTATCAGCACTAAAATAAATACATAAACAGGACAAATTTGGACCTTTTTTCAGAATTGTTTCAGAATGGTCTTGAACTCGGTTTATTTAGTGTTGAAAATGGCATTCTAGTGTCTACAAAAAAAAGTTCACGTTTCAGTTACTTGAGTTTTAAATGAGAGATGATCAAATTTGTATTGAGTGTCAGGCCTTTTCCTATAATCCAATAAAAAGTACATTTTTTTAAAGCAAAATTATATGTTATGTAGATGGCTCAAGGTCAAAATAAGTCCACTGTCTGCTGTCTGCATCTAATTAGAAAGTGTATTATCGGATTGTATGGTAATCAGGAAGTGCACAGTTAGCATGCTAGTTATTGTTAGCTTTACCGTCACGACAAACTCAATAATTAAAATGCTCTGAATGCACGAGGTAAGAGAGGAATAACTTTGGATCACTGGTTTAAAATGAACTAGTTTTGTTTTGGTCGATTGGTTCATTGATCAGTTTGATGAAGGTTTACGCTGTTTGGTTGACAATTTATTTGGCTCCTCACCACTTGACGTTGGCTCCTTCCTCGGACACCTCCACCTCAAACTCCACCTTCTCTCCGACCACAGTGTGAACATCGTCCAGCAGCTTCGTGATGGTGATCGGGGGCTCTGGGACACAACAGGAAATTAGGCTTAATAAAAGTGATAAATAAATAAATAAATAAAGTAATAATACATTTTAGTGTGCTCTACCAGCTTAAAGACTACAAAAATCGTCTAGTTTATTCTAGTTTTATCTTTCTGGTGAGGTTTATAATTTTACTTCCTGGTTTAGACATGGGCAGCAGGCTGACATACGTAGAAGCAGTGTTTCCTTTAATAGAGGAGACTACGGTGGCCCCCCATTGTCAAAAAACAACCTCGAGGCTTGCAGTAGTAGGGGCAAATTTGGAGCACCTCTGGTTTAGCAGGGAGCGGGTGCTTAGCAACACTGTCAATCAAACCTGTTGCTAATGCTAGCAGGTGCGACCTCAGGGAAAGAAGGCCCCTGATTTGTCTGTCTGGACTTAAAAACACTAGGATCATGTAGAGTGGGTTAATACGAACATTTTAAGACCGAAATGACGAGTCTGACAGAAGCAGTTACAGAGAGAGGGGCGACAGTTTTTCAATAGAAAGTGAATTGAAGCCAGAATCTGAGCCCATGATCATTTCCTATTTGTAACGTGGCGGCTAGCAGGTTAACTATGTCCATTTATATATACAGTCTCTAAGAAAAACAGCTGCTTTAAGATTAAATATAGGCAATAAACGCCACTTATACTCCCTAAATTGTTTAAAATTAAATTATTAAAATCATTATCAAGATCGAATGCTGCCGTAGTTTCCTCAGAATCTATGGGAAACATTGTAGAGGTAATTCCATAACTGTTTTCTGGCAACAATAATAATAAACTTGTCTAAACTTGACTAAATTACACAATATTATGGTTAATCAAATAAATGTAAATGACTTTATTTTGTTAAGTGAAAGTTTAAACTAGTAGAAAAAGCAATAGTGTAGTGACCACTGATGCCCACTACTTTGCAAGGTGCATTGTGGAAAATTTTGAGCGCACTATTTTCTCACCAACTGGACATTTGGACACCACTTAAAGATTGCGTAACCCCTAAATAGTGCCCCCTGTAGGGAATAGTGTGGACATTCAGACACAGCCATAGGTACAGCTTTTCTGTTTGAGCACTTCCTGTATTTCAACACTATGAGACATGTATTTTTAGATAAAACAGAGATATGTACGAGCTGGTGGTGCTTTGTTACTCAGAAGAGTTTAGTGACAGAAACATGACAGTTTGAGCTGTGATTAAAAATGAGTGAGAGGCGACACGGCTCAGTCTGAGGAAAAGAAAACAACAATAAGGCAGAACAGAGACGGGAGCAGAGCCGAGCTGACAGGGCCGAGCTGACAGGGCCGAGCTGACAGGGACCACAGGAGCCGGGACATGAACAGTTTACAGGCACCAGGAGGGACCTCAGAGGAGTTTGAACAGTGACATTTGAGGACATGACGGTGAAAGAAATCATCGTCCTAAAGCAGCACCAACACGTGTTACTTTATCCATAAACCAACAGTGATTAAAACTTCAAACCAGAGAAAACATTTTTTTCGTTAAGTCTAGGAAGTCAAACTGTTTAATTCCATGGTTTAGTTTAACTGAACATATGGTTGGACTCTACTGCCCTCTGCTGGGCTGTTCACCTGATTTGATGTGACACGTGTTAAGTTGAAATTAAAAAAAAAAAAAAAGACCACACGTCACAATATATAATGGAAATCTATAATGAAAGTGCAGTTTGAATCATCAGGAAACCTAATCTCATGTGTGACGTTTACATTGTGCTACTGACTGCTGCAGCTTTAAACACATGGGCACAGCTGGCTCTGTGTTTGAAGCTGTCAAGTCGCTCTATGAGAAAATGGTTAAGTGAATATGCGTGTATTGTATCGTAGGTTGCGAACACAAAAACAAGCGCCAAAAATATGATTGTTCCAATGCACAACTCGCAGAGACAGTCTGCTCAGATCCACCTCAGGGTTGTTTCCATTTTCACATGTGAGACTGGGAACTCCAATGCTGTGCCCTCCACCTCAGAGGGTCAGAGCTGTGCCCTCCACCTCAGAGCTGTCCCCTCCACCTCAGAGGGTCAGAGCTGTGCCCTCCACCTCAGAGCTGGGCCCTCCACCTCAGAGGGTCAGAGCTGTACCTTTGACGAAGAGTTCAGTGAAGCTCTTCTCCTCGTCCACCACACACTCGTACGCTGCGTCGTCCGAGAGATTACACTTATTTATAGTCAGGGTACGAACGCCTCCCACACTCTCCATCACATACCTGCAAAAAAACAAGAGTATTTAGTCCTGGTCTAGCCCTGGTCTAGGCAAGGCAAGGCAAGGCAAGGCAAGGCAAGTTTATTTGTATAGCACAATTCGTACACAAGGTAATTCAAAGTGCTTTACAGAATAAGAAAGACATTAAAATCACACAAATCAAACATAAATAATCACAAATAATCATCATAAAATCAACATTAAAAGAGAAGAGTGCAGAATAAAAACCTGTCAGTCATATGCACAGCTAAACAGAACTGTTTTGAGTCTGGATTTAAACATTGTCAAAGTAGAGGCCTGTCTCACATCTTCAGGAAGACTGTTCCAAGTTTTAGCTGCATAAAATTTAAACGCTGATTCCCCATGTTTAGTCCTGACTCTGGGCACCAGCAGGAGGCCGATCCCTGAAGTCCTCAAATTGCGAGATGGTTCATATGGCACTAACATGTCGGAGATATACTTTGGACTTAGGCCATGGAGAGACTTATACACAAGCAGAGCTGCTTTAAAGTCTATTCTTTGAGCTACAGGAAGCCAGTGCAGAGACCTGAGCACAGGACTTATGTGCTCATACTTCCTGGTTCTAGTCAGGACCCGAGCAGCAGCATTCTGGATGTACTGCAGCTGTGTTAAGGCTTGTTTGGAGAGGCCAGTGAGCACGCCGTTACAGTAGTCTAACCTACTGGAGACAAATGCATGGATAAGTCTCTCTAAGTCTGGCTTTGACAGTATACCTTTGATTTTTGCAATGTTTTTTAGGTGGTAAAAAGCTGCAGATGTTATTGATTTGATGTGGCTGTTAAAGTTCAAGTCTGAGTCCATTATTACCCCTAGATTTCTAGCCTGATTTGAAGGTTTTAGAGAGAGAGACTGGAGGTGACTGCTGACACTTTCTCTATGTTTCTGTGGGCCAAAGATGATAACTTCAGTCTTGTCTGAGTTTAGCTGGAGAAAGTTGTTTTGCATCCACACACTGATCTGTTGGATGCAGTGGCAGAGTGAATCCACTGGTCCATATTCACCTGCTGCTAGTGAGACATAGATCTGAGTGTCATCTGCATAGTTGTGGTAAGACACATTATTGCTGCGTATTAACTGGCCTAATGGCAGCATGTAGAGATTGAACAGCAGGGGTCCCAGGATTGAACCCTGGGGCACCCCACAGGTCAGGGACATTTTATCTGATATACATTTTCCAATTTCAACAAAGTACTCCCTGTTTTCTAAATAGGACTTGAACCAGTTTAGTGCCGTACCAGAGATGCCCTCCCAGTCCTCCAGTCTCTGTAAGAGGATCCCATGATCAACAGTGTCAAAAGCAGCACTCAGATCTAACAGGATCAAGACTGAGACTTTGCC